>NC_136525.1:40797464-40842464 GCF_053919585.1 Euprymna scolopes
ATGATTGTTTATAGTAGTCAAAGCTTGTGTAGAATCATCCACACTTTCTAGAACAACTGCTTATCCCAGTCGGCACAACTGATGACCACAAGGCAGAGTAGACAGTAGACCCCACACTTTCATATCAGTTTTCATTTTTATACATGCATAACGACTGAGAGTGCATTCATTCCAGTGGTTTTATGCACAACTCCAGATACTAACCCGGACATTTCTACGTCCCGGCAAAGTACATACAGCGCCTAGCATGCCCAAACGGTCAACCATATAGTACTGGTCAAGTTCGTTGTCTCTTAACTTCGGTGATCTAAGAAGAACCTGTGTGTCAACGTGATTATTTTGATATTCATATGTAGTAAATTCAATAATATGAAAATAGGGTTCTTCTACACTATTGGGACGAAATTTCGGAAATCGTAAAACTGAATTTCACATGAAAACAATGGTATCTACGTATTCCTTGTATTTTTAAGATGATTATATCCAAAAATTACGAAAATCGATAAGGTAGAAAATTATTTATTAAAGAACATTTAAATAAAATTTAATGAAAACGATCGTAAAACACAGGAGAGTTCAAAAGGGAGGTAATTCTCCGTTTTGGTTTAAAACAAGATGGCGGAAAATTTTCACCTGCGAACTTACGATTCAAGTTTTTTTTTTTTTTTAATAATTCAGTAATATTCAGGTAATTTCGACTGCATAATTTGGAAGCTTCCATTGTAACTGATTAGAATTAACAAAAAAATAGTTAAAACCATTTTTTTTATCTGAAAACTCCATTTATCGACTAAAAAATGTCGTCAAAATTCTGTAGGAGAACCGAAAATAGTCTTTATTGAAAACGCTATCAGACATTTTTTTTTTATTATTACATTTTCACCCCAAACAAGGCACGTTGCCACTTTGATGTAGGGGGCTACTATCAGGGACATAAGCTACAGGGGCATTATGTAGGGAGTTGCGCAGCAAGATATCGGTTCACGTTACACTTGAACTTCTGCATGTCAGTACAGTTGGGAAAGTAGGAATCCGGAAGGGAATTCCAAAGTCTAGACGTTCTGGGAAAGAAAATACTAGAGTAGAACGCTCTCTTTCTTCTAGGGATCTCTACTGTGAAGGAGTGGGATTTTGCTGCTTGTCGGGTTTGTCGGGGGTATTTACGTCGAGGGGTTACAAGTGCTTGCAGTTCGTCAGAGCATTCACTGTTAAAGTACTTGTAGAACAGGCAGAGGGATACATTTCGTCGATTCGATAGAGGCTGAAGTTTAGATGATAGTTCAAGACCTATCAGATTGGCGACTCTCTTTTGAACCTTGCCTAGGAGCGAGAGACTAGTAGAAGATGCACCAGCCTAAATATGACAATAATACTCCATACATGGGCGAATGGTGTCCTTATAGAGGTACAGGATAATTTCGGGCGTTAGTAGCTTTCTAGCACGGTAGAGAGAAGCTACCTTCTTCGCAGATGTCCTGGCAATACTCTCAATGTAATTGTTCCAACTCATGTTTCCTGTGAACTTTAGGCCGAGGAGCTTAAAAGATGTACTTTCAGTTAAAGAGACATTGGCTATTGCTATTGGTGGTAGGGAAGGTTCCTTGTAATTATTGAAGGAAACAAGTTTAGTCTTGGCAGCATTAAATGTGACCATCTATTTTTGTCTCCAATCCGCTACAGATCAGAGGGCATTCTTTACTGTTTCTGCAATTTCTTTTCATTTTCACAACATTGAAACTGCAGTATGATATTCGTGTATCAAATAATAATAACTTCTGTTAATATTATTATTTGTGTGTGTCCCAAATTATCATCCATTTGATACTGGCGAGACTCATTGTTGCTTAACTTCGATGATCTAACGATAATTAGTGTCTTTCTAAGTTTCATACATATATATATATATTATTATTATTATTACGTGCATAAAAGTGATTTTACTTAATAATATTAATATTTAATAGAAAATAATTTTTTAAAAATAATAAACAAATAATACGTCCTAAAGAATGTAAATAAAGAGCAGATAACTCCTTTCTTATAATAAGCGCTCACGGAGCAGTAAGAAAAAATACTACAGAATCACTAATAAAAAATAAATAAATCAACAATCTTATATATATATATATATATATATATATATATATATATACATATATATATATATATATATATATATATATATATATTTCAACAATTAATAAATACCTACAGACACTACTGTCTCATCCTTTCAGGAATCTTCAGTGCAGATTCGAACCCGGCGACAAAAGCAATCTCTGGCTTCATATTCTCTCGGCTACCGTTAACCACAAGAAATGAAGTCGAATTTTAAACATTTATTTTATTAAATGTTTTCAACGTCAGTCTGAGTGATCTAATGATAATCTCCGCATAAGAGCTAAAATATATATGTATGTATGCATGTATGTATATATGTATGTATGTACACATGAATTTGTGAGGACAGTCTAAGTTTCATGTATATATATATATACACATACACACACACATATGTATATATATATATATATATATATATATATATATATATATATATATATATATATATGAATGCGCGTGAGGATGTTTCTCACCTTATATACTCAACGAATTTTTGTTATTATATTTATTGTTGTATTTTGGTATTTTATTATTTTATTATTTGTTTTATTATACGTAGTTTGTTCTTGATTTTTTTAAACGATATTAAGGTTAACGTTTCAACCTCGGAGATCCGGTGTTTTTCTTAGAAAGGCGCCCATTTTTTATTTGGACGTTTTTTTTAATTTATTTATTTGTATTATTTTTAAAAAAACAGTAATCTACGGACATGCGTGTTTTGGATCCCTACTCCTCTTCAGCGTAGCTTGACTGTTGTTGGGATTCGAATCCCGGACCTTATGTATTTCAGTCCAGCGCTCTAACGCAATTACGCTATGATGTCATAGACGATTTACTGTTTAGTTGTATGTATTTCAGTCCAGCACCAAACAGAAAATTGTCTATGGTATCATAGCGTAATGGGTTAGTGCGCTGAACTGAATTATTGTTTTTAAAGACCTGTAATAATACAAAGAGGGCGTTGCAAAAATGAGTTGTGGTGTGAGGAGAAATACAAACTGAAATAGAGAGGAGGGTTTTAAAATATAATTTTTTTTTTAAATTATCTTTCATCTAGGAATTAAGGATATAAATATAAAATTTTCAATGATTTTTTTTAATGCAACAGAATGTACATTACATAAAATAAATCCAAGGTAATTTTTTTATTCAATTTAAATTAAATTTTTATACCTTACTTTGTAAAATTTATAAAAGTGCACTTTGAGGATAAATAAATTTCAAACTGAATCTTGTACCTTTATTTTTAAAGCCTATAGCAAAACATTTTGTTTATCAATTTTCATGTCTTGGATGAAATGCTTTTCTAACTTGTATATATATATATATATATATATATATATATGGGGGGGTTAGATCTGTATGACTAGGTTTTCTCTCTTTTATCTATTTGCCTATCTGGTACTAAAGACACTTAAGCTTTTATGCGTTTTTATTCTCATAAAATGTATATGCTAATTAACATCTTGCAGAATAGATCTTATAATCTTATTATTAAATCTACTCATATATGTTATTAATATTTCATTGTTTTATTATATATATTAGCATGAGTAGAAACTGTATTGTATCTACATTTTGTTGTTTGGGAAATGGTATATTCCAATAGAGAGCCATGTATTTTACAGCTATCCTGTTTCTAAATCTCAGAAACAGCTACATGGTAGGCAGCTGATGATCCCCGTTTTCTATTTTACAATTTTAGTTTAGTTTTGTTATTATTATTATTATTATTATTATTATTATTATTATTATTATTATTATTATTATTATTATTATTCATTCTACTATAGTTAAATACTGTTTTGTAATTGTAGACTTTTTAGAAGTCGACTTATGCAAGTCTGCGGTTTGTTAAATTTTATTATTTTTTCGAGAATTTATTCTTTATTTTTATATTTACATTTTTTTACCTAATTGTAATATAACTTTACTGTAGACTATATATATATATATATATATATATATATATATATATAAATATATATATATATATATAGTAATTTATAAAATATATATGGCGATAAAGCTACACTGAATATTCGGCGTTTCATCCACTCTAGGATTCCTCAGGCTTATGCGCGAATTCTATGGTTGTTTATCGTTTTTATATGATCCTCTTATATTGAAGATTTAGTACGCCAATCAGCTTTCTAGTATCCACCGCGCCCCTTCCTATCAGCCAATGGGCATGCATTTTATCGGACAAAGGATCTGTTTTAAAACTAGGTTAGTGGGTTTTTTTAATGTTAGTTTATATATAAATATATATATGTGTACATACATAGGTGTACATATATATATATATACATATATATATATATACATACATATATGTGTGATCGTTTATGTATATTCATGTTTATTTAATTTATTTATTTGTTTATTTTCTATTGTTTTTGTTAGTTTTAAAACTATTTTGTATCGCTATCCTAGAGTAAATTTTATTTTATTTTTTGAACACAGTTATTTGCTATTTCTCTTCTACAGTTTAATAGCTGTTGGGGTTCTTTAAAGTACAGGATAGTAAATTTTTCATGAAGGCATAATCTACATGGGTCGTCTAGATGCCTACACGTGGTAGCTTGTCTTATTATTTTCCATTTGACTACCGGCGAATGTCCGCTTTCTTTGAGTTCCCAGTATTTATTCGCTAGTGTTGTTTTTATACGGTGCTTTTTATCGTTGAATGTACTTTTGTGGTGATAGTATCGGGTTTTGAAATCTAAAGAAGTCATGCCTACGTAATATTTCTTGTTATTCGGGTTTTCTTTCGCAAATATTGTTGCCTGATAAACTACGCTTTTAGTTAGACATTTATTTTGAACTGGGCAAAGTGTGCGGTGTCTACAGTTGCATTTATCTTGTTCGTTATTAGTATTTTTATTTATAGTATGGTTGTTTTTGTCCGAGGTTGGTTTATTATTATTATTATTATTATTATTATTATTATTATTATTATTATTATTATTATTTCTGCTAGTGTTAGTTTTCTTTTTGTCATGATGCTTACTTTTTTATTGTTTATTTTGTTGTTGTTTACATTGTTTTTATTTAGTATTTTGTTATTATGTGTTTTAATTATTATCTCTAAATTTTCACAACAACTGTAGGATAACTTTAAGGTATTTTTATTGAAGATTTTGTGTAAGGGGTTGGTTGCGGGAAAGTGTTTTTCAATAAGATCTAGAAATTTCTTGCCAAGTTTTGTGTTTAACATTTGATTGTATGGGGCCGTATACCAAATTATAGTTCTTTTTCTTCTATTTTTAATTTTATTATAGTTATTGGTGTTTTTTTTTTTTGCTTATATTTGATATCGATATTTTTGTATCCACTATTTTTTAGGGCTGTTTCGTAGATATTGGTTGACCTGTTAAATGCATTTTCATCGCTTGAGTTATTACTAAGTCTACTTACGATCGAGTTAGGAATGTGTTTTATAATCGATGGTGGGTGATTGGACTTAGGGTTTACGTAAATTGGAGTAGCTTTATCTTTTAAGTATGGTTCATATGTGTTTTTATCTAAATTTAACGTGACGTCCATGAAGTTTGTTATTTTTATGTTAGCTGATATGTCTGCTTTTAGGCCTAATTTTTTCATTTCCTTGTGTATGATTTTCTTAAAGTTTTCTCCCTTGACTTTGTTGGAGTTTTTTTTTATTATAGCTAGTCCGTCATCTCTATATAGGCCGATATCCGTAGTATCGAATATGCTTGTGAGGGTATATAGAATAAATAATCCCACAATATCTGATGCCTCTGAAGAATCCCTGGCACACAGGGATTCTGCAGAGGCATCTTGATGAAGTAGTTATATATATATATATATATATATATATATATATATATATATATATATATATATATATATATATATATATATATATATATATACATATTTAAAATGGCGTAATGTAAGCAACTTTATTTCCTTTTGGTGGATTGTTGCTATTTCTTCTGATGAGTTAAAGGCAAATAGATTAACCGATTGATATAATTAAGGGATTGATTTTGTGCTACCACCAGATACTGTCAGGAATTGTGTCAACTAAATTAGAGGAATAAATTGTAAGATGGTCAATATCATGTAATTTGGAATATAGACTTTTGATATGCATTCATTATATTGCTTTGTAATTACAAAAAAAGGAAATATAAGTGAATGAAGTATTTTTCCACAGAAATATATGTGTGTGTGTGTGTGTGTGTGTGTGTGTGTGTGTGTGTGTGTGTGTGTGTGTGTGTGTGTGTGTGTGTGTGTGTGTGTGTGTGTGTTATAATTCGCCACATTCAATCAGTTAAGTTTTAGGAAATTTTGAACAGGAAATATTAAAATAAATATAAAAACAACTTAAACCCCCGCCTCATATCTCCAACCGTTTCGCAACATCTTTTTTTTAAAACATTCGTATTGGAACAGTCTTGTTCGAGGTTTCATGTCACTGTATCTTGATTACCTCAAGATTTTCTTGGAAATAAAAAATAGAAAATTAAAATAAAAATAAGAACAAATTTATTTTTTTAATAAAAAAAATAAAAAGTAAAAAAATAAAATCATTCAATAAATATAAGCATCGAATCAAAACGAATAAAAAAAAAAAAAAACATCTCACACTCTCTCTCGTAAGGTACGGATCTGATCCCCATCAGCTGCTAGAAGGCGAGTGATGAATTTATCTTGTCAAAGTTCCAAGTTATCAGTGGCCCCGATTTTTCTATCCCACTACAACCCGTTGTCCTGTTTGCATCGGTTTATGATCACTGGACTTCGTGCTTTTGTCATACTGAAATGAAAACGCAGATAAAGAAATAAAAAAAACAACATGGCCGCTGTGTTGTTCGCCATTATTCTCGGGGTCGAATGTCTCGTCTGCTTCTTCCATTTCAACGCAGCATTTAACAAAACGCAGATTTCAACGGTGCGCACCGGCATTCAAACTAATCAAATTACAGGCACTTATATACGTACGTACAGACATTCAAACCGTAATATAATTTATTTACTTCATTAGCCAATGAAACTGAACACTGAAAAAACATTCCGATAAATCTACATAATATAATACACGTAGTCGTGACCCGTTGGGTCATAAAAACTTCCACTATTTATTCTAATATATATACTTATAAAGTTGAATTTTTCTTGCTCTGACATTGATATTAAAAGTCTACTTTTTCTGTTGGTATTTATTTGTTTCCCCTTGAAACTAAAATGTGACACAAGGTCGTTTTTAATGTGGGGGGGGGAATCAGCTCCCCAAAAAGGGCACAATCACGTTGATAGACTGGTTCTCGCCAGTTCACCGAAGTTAAGCAACATTGAGCATGGCCAGTACCAGATGGGTGACCATTTGGGAAATCTATGCGCTGTATGTACCTTCTAGAAAAGTTGGCCATGGGCCAGCACCCTCATCCCGAAAAAAGAACTCCTTGCTACAAAAGCTTCCACAAAAGTTTAAGATGGCCTATGCCCCTCAGGGGCCCAAGGTTATGAGGGGATGGGGTAAAAAGGAGTACTCTGGCAGCAGGCAAAAATAAAAATTGCCTTAGTATAGAAGCGTCTCCCCTCCATTGACTAAGAAAAAATAACCTTAAGCGTAGCATCAAAACAGATACTACACTAGGAAACCTAGCCCGAAAGCCATATCCTACTTTTTCTATTTAAAAATTATTAAAACTAACTTCTTAATATACTCAGTCATGGAGATGCGAACGACTACATGAAGGTTAACTAATTTGCATGTTTCTTTAAAAAAAAATGAGCGTTACTTTATTACTTATTCATTTTTATGGTTTCTCCTTAGATGATTGGTTTCTATTTCACTCTTATTAGTATTCAATATTAGTGCTGATTCTAAAAGTCTTCTTTTAGCTCTATCTATCACGTATTTAATAATTTACTATTACGCAAAGAAAAGGCTTCTACCATTTAACCCCTAGCATAGGGAAAATAATAATTAAAGAGCAAGGTATCAGGGTGGATCCTGGCTAGCCGTTTTTCCTTGAATGTTTCAGGAAAATGAGTAGTTTTGCAGAAGAAAAAAAAAATGCCCATATTTATTTTAATGCATTTTTAAAAATGTATATATAGACATCGAACAACCCAACCTTCCCATACGCACACATATTTGTCCTTCCCGACATGGGTAGGATTCAAAAACTGTCTTTTTCGCACGATCTATGACTTTTTCTTTTCTTACATTTTTATTTCAATTATCCTGAAGATGTCCTCTGAAATAAGGACGAAACGTTGATTTTTTTAATAATTTCATTCGGTTTTTCTATTTTTCTTAAAACATAACGTCAACCACCGCTGTTATTTTTTTATTCCTTATATATATATATATATATATATATATATATATATATATATATATATATATATATATATATATATGTATATATATATGTATATATATATATATGTATATATATGTATATATATATATGTATATATGTATATATATATGTATATATATATATGTATATATATATATGTATATATATATGTATATATATATATATGTATATATATATATGTATATATATATATATGTATATATATATGTATATATATATGTATATATATGTATATGTATATATATATGTATATATATATATATGTATATGTATATATATATGTATATATATATGTATATATATGTATATATATGTATATATATGTATATATATATATGTATATATATGTATATATATATATGTATATATATATATATATGTATATATATATATGTATATATATATATATTTATGTATATATATATATATTTATGTATATATATATATATATATATATATATATATATATATATATATATATTCGTGTGTATAAGCATGGATATATGTACATGCGTGTGTATGCGTACGGATATATGTGTGCGTTGATGATTTTAAAGTACACGCAGAAGTTAAACGGGTGAACTTCTTTTGCGTACACATATTTCTATTCACACTTCGGACACGCACATATGTTGAGATTATGTGTAATGACTTTTTGATTAGGTTGTACTCGCTAAAATGGGTCCCAGGGATGGTTGGCTTGGCGTAGACATTTCCCTAAGGGTTGGGTTGTTTGGCGTAGTTCTTTCTTTTTTTTTTTTTTTTTTTTTTTCTACGACACGAAAAAAAAAAATTAAAAGACGTTAAAATAAAAAAAAAAAACACAGACAAAAAAAAACGAAATTTAGAACATTACGTTCCCAGTCCGCTGTGTTCATTTTTCGCTACTTAAACGAAACATTCATGCGCTCTTACGAGTTGCGTTCAATAAGTTTCCAGATTTTTTTTTTATCTGGCATTTAAAATTGTCGAAGTTCTTAAAAATTCAGTTTGTTGTGGTTTTACAACAAATATATGAGATGACTGACCAATTTTTTTATTCCAAGTTCAAATGAACAGCTACAGCAGAAATTGGAATACACATTACTAAAGCCTGATTATTACAGTTGCAGTATTTATTTTTTATACATAATGGGGTAGATATTTAGATTGTTGCCCACGTCGCCAATATTTGACATAAGATTGAGAAAGTGGGGATCAAAGCAATCTCCCCTAAATTACAAAAATTACCTGAGTATCCCCGTCGGGATTCCCCGGTCGGGCGCTTCAGGCGACAAGCAATTAACTTACCCATCCGAAAGCCGGGTGGAAAGGCCTGGGGGTGGACCTCCTGAGTAATACCCAGGCAGTGTACCTCAGTTCGACAGGTGCTGTCCGGTCTCGGCCCCTCACCTGTCGGGCTGTGTAAAGAATGGATCCTTGACGTTAACTCTACCCTGTCTTCTTGCAGCCGAAGCCGCTAGGAGACCATCCCCAGCTATAATGGGGTATATATTTAATTGTTGCCCGCCACAGCTATATTTGGCACAAGGCCGAAAAGTGGGGATCTAAGCAGTCTCCCCTAAAGAAGGGACACTCCTGCAATTGAAAAATTGCCTGAGTAACCCTGTCTGCATTCCCCGGTCGGAGCGCCTCAGGCGACAAGCAATAAACTTGCCCCACTGGAAAACCCGGTGCCCAGGCCTGGGAAGGTGGACCTCCTGGGAATTACCCAGGCGGTGTACAAGTCCGACAGGTGCTGAACCGGTTCCTGGCCCCTCACCTGTCGGACTGAGTGTCAAGAACGGATCCTGTCTCCCTGCAGCCGAAGCCGCTAGAAGACACATCCTATCATAAAGAAGTATAATGGGGTAGTTATTTATTTGCTGTCCACCACAGCAAAATGTGGCACAAGGCCAGAAGGTGGAGAACAGGCGAGTTCCCCTAAAGAAGGGGCAATCTCGCCTCAACAAAAATTGCCTGGGCACCCCCGTCGGCATTTGCTGGTAGAGGAGCCTCAGGCGACAAGCAATTAACTTGCCCCACTGGAAAGCCCGGTGACAAGGCCTGAGAGGGTGGACCTTCTAGGTAGTACCCAAGCGGTGTACCTCAGTCCGACAGGTGCTGGACCGGATTTAGGCCCAGCACCTGTCGGGCTGAGTGTCAAGAACGAATCCTTGACGAGTACTCTACCCTGTGTCCCTGCAGCCGAAGCCGCTAGGAGACACACACCCTCATAGTTTGATCATAATGGGTATGGTCTCCCACAGTTAAAAGATTCTATATGTAAACCATGCTACTAGGAAATGACGAATCAAATTAATTCACGTTATGCTAACAACAAATCAGAAACCAGAATTGCTCCATAAAAATTAACTCTTCCCTTAAGCAAGCTTGCGTATGTTTTTGTGTGTGTGTCTGTGTGTGTGTGTGTGTGTGTGTGTGTGTGTGTGTGTGTGTGTGTGTGTGTGTGTGTGTGTGTGTGTGTGCGTCAACACGGGAAGTATCTTTTGCTCTTTGGCTACAAAAATTATAAAGTCAGGAACCTGAACAAAAGAACTGTCTACTAAGAACCAGTCACCTTCAGGACTTGTATAGAACAACTAACCATCGGAAACTGTTCTGAAACTAAACATGGCTTCCAACTGAAGAATTTCAAAAATGCAATCTGGACGTGAGAACATTTCAGAAGAACGATGTGCAATAAAATTCTGTTCTAAACTTGAAAAAAAAATGCGACAAAAAAGTATGGAATGCTTCAGACTACTTTTGGACCATCTTGGATTAATCGAGCATCAGCTTTTTTGAGTGGCATAAGAGATTCAAGGAAGGCAGGGAGTCTCTGAGGGATTATGAGAGGTGTGGGAGGAGTAAGGAAGTCAGAACACCAGAGTTGATTGGCCAAATAAAGAATTTCAAGGATAAGTACTGTTGGGTCTCTATAGAGATAATAAGTGCACAGTTTGATGCCAGTGTGGAAAGTGTACACACAATTAGTCGTGA
This sequence comes from Euprymna scolopes, assembly GCF_053919585.1. Lineage (NCBI taxonomy): Eukaryota > Metazoa > Mollusca > Cephalopoda > Sepiida > Sepiolidae > Euprymna > Euprymna scolopes. The sequence goes on from NC_136525.1 coordinate 40,808,936, forward strand.
GGAAGTGAAGTTTGTCTTAAGAGTGCTCAGAGAAGATGCTGTCATGACAGGCATTAAGAAAATTCCTCACCCTCCCTATTGTCCAAACCTTGCTCCCTATGACTTTTGGTTATTCCCTAAGCTCAAGGAAAACCTTAGAAGTTATCGTTATGAGATAATTGAAGAGATAAAAGAGGCTGTGACGCCACCCTCACATAAGAGGACTTCCATGGCATCTTCCAGATGTTATTGGGACGGTACAACAAGTGCATTGCAGCCAGAGGAGATTACTTCAAAATGGACTCGAATTTTACGAATGCACTACCAATGAAAGTGCTCAGACGAAAAAAGTGTGGAAAATTATTGAAGGCACCTCGTATCTATTGCCTTCACATTCGTCGCGATTGCAATGTCCAGGCACTTTACATTCATTTATGCACGAAGTTGTAAGCCTCACATAGTTTTATAGGCTGAAACGTAACCTACGTAAGCACAAGGCCCGTGCTATCGAAAATGACGTCATGCTACTAGGTATGAACAGGCGAGATCTGTCGCACAGTTAAAGAGTCGATAATCAATGAGAGCTTTTTTTTAAAAAAAAAAAACAGCATCTGAAATTTTTCAAAATTATATTTTTAAAAAAGAAAAGGACACGAATTGATTCATACTGAAACTAAACTTTATTTAGTATCTTATATATTATTCAATATCTTATGCAGTTAGTAAGAAGTATGTTAACTAGTATGAATTTCGTCAGTAAAGAATATGTTAGCTAGTATGGATGCTGAGAGTTTTATATCAATTACATGTCAGAACGGCCTCGCGGCGAACGGGGATAGACCCAGTTCACCTACCGCAATTAATGCGATGGTATGTTAGATATGTTGTATATTTAGATCATACGCCAGTAAGTAGAAATTATGTAAACTAGTATGAATTTCAGGAGAGTTACATTTGTGACACTATGTTTTAGTGCTCCGGTTGTGGTGGTTGTTAACCCCACCCTACCCCCACCAGTATGGCCAGGAGGAGATTTGGACGTAGGCGGAGGGATACAAAGAAATAAGCAACCAGAATGCAATCCCACAATTCCCTTCCTTTTCACGGTCTCTTGTTCGTCCGAACAGCATGAGGTACAACGTATATTTTTGTCGCTCCGTAAATGAGAGGAGGGGGGACACCCCCTCCCTCAGCGCTAGTTAAGGTTAGTTAGTTTTAATTGTGAAAGTTAATTATCAGTTGTAAATTGCTCTTGTAAAAATATTGTAATATTTTCTTGTAAAAAAATAAATAAATAGTTAATTATATTTCTCATATATTACGATTGTGTCGTGCGTCGTTTTTTTTTTGTTGTTTTGTTTGTTTGTTTTTTGTTTTTTTGTGTCTACCTTAAATGTCTACATTAATAAACAAAGCGGACCTGTAGAAGAAGATTCCAATTATGTCAAATCATCAAGGGACAAAACGTCATTCTGGGACAAGAACGAGCCAGCTACATCCAACATCTCAGGTATGCCTTTTCTCATCACCTAGACAGAAAGACATCTAATCGACAGATCTTCATGCGCGGACCGTTTTTTTTTTTTTTTTTTTTTTTTTTTACACAGTGATCACCACTTATCAAGGCCCAGAAGCCACTCAGGGATAAGGGTCATTGCAAGTACATTACGTTAGTGTGGAGATTTGATGAAGTGTTTAAGGGGGCGGTTCATTAGGAATTTGTTAACATTGGACTTGAAGACATCCAAGTTGTAGTCCGGAGGGAAGCAGGCAGACGGAACAGAGTTCCACAGGCGTGCAGTTCTAAGAAAGAAGCTTTGTTCATGGAATCCGCGTTTTGATTTAGGCACAGATATAGAGTGGGGGAAATTTTTCACAGTGGATTCAGCTAGACGGGTGTTTTTCGTGAAAGATTGTCGAGGGTGGAACCAGAGATTGGAGTTCAGACGAGCACTTGCCATGGAAATAACGATAAAACAAGGATAGGCTCGCAACGTCTCTTCTGTGGGAGAGAGGTTGCAGGGTAGAGAAACGGGCATCTCCCACTAAGCCACGAAGTCTATGTTGTACTCTGTCAAGGCAGGATAGGCTGTTTTTAGCAGCTCCTGCCCAGATATGGCAACAGTATTCCATCCTTTATTTAGAAAACACGTGGGTCGGTCACACGCCAGTGACCGGTCTATAGGTGTACACATTAAATACATGTCACGACAGTCTGTTTGGAGGATGGCTAATACACATTGAGACATGATGGGGTAAGTAAAGACCTCCACTGGACCATGTGTAAAAATTAAACATCCGGTGTAGAAGCAAGTCCTGGGAACATCAACCTGAAAGAACAGTTGGGATGACTTATATACCATACATTACGATCATGTAATTCCTACAGCGACCTACCTTGAAGATGCTGATGTCAAAAGTAACATAGTTATATGGAAAATATGGTTAAATGCGAACATCTTTGCATTTGCTAACTCGTATAAACCAGCACGTTCCATCTAAAATGAAACAGGGGCGGGTAGGATCTGGTAGCATCCCTCCTTCTGTAACTTCGGACTCTGTAATTGGCCAGCATTTGGTTGAAAATCCATGCTGTGCCGATAAATATAAAATAGAGTGGTTCGAGGTATTAGACAGAGCAGACTCCCAAAACCATTTAAAGATTTTGGAGTGTCTCTATTGCGGTTCGAAAACCGCCTTTATGCCAGCAAAAGTAAACAACAGAAACGTTATTTCTCTTTGGGGAACTTTGATGTTTTTTTCCGTCGTTGTTTTCTTTTTTTTTTTTTTCCTCGTTGTTTTTTTTTCCGTCGTTCTTTTTTTTTTTTTTTTTTTTTTCCGTCGTTGCTTTTTGTATTTTTTTTTTGTTTTTTTTTCCGTCGTTTTTTTTTTATTGTTTTTTTTCCGTCGTTGTTTTTTTTTCCGTCGTTTTTTTTTTTCCTCGTTGTTTTTTTTTCCATCGCTGTTTTTTTTTTCTGTCGTTTTTTTTTTGTTTTTTTTTCCTTGTTGTTTTTTTGTTTGTTTTTTGTTTGTTTTTTTTTGTTTGTTTTTTTTTTTCGTCGTTGTTTTTTTTGTTTTTTTTGTTGGTTTTTTTTTTCCTCGTTGTGCCAATTTTTAGTTGCTTTTAAACGCCGTATATGCAGACTAAAATCTTTCTTTTAATCGTTTTTTTTTCTTAATTCTTGCCACATCCAGATTCCACTTAATGCTCTTTAATTTCGCCAATAATATTATTTTGCTTGCAATCGATTTTTTCCTGAAGAAATGATAGCCGAAAGAGCTCTAGAGAAATTTCTGCATATTTTATTAAAATCTATCTATCTATCTATCTATATATATATATATATATATATATATATATATATATATATATATATATATATATATAGAGAGAGAGAGAGAGAGAGAGAGAGAGAGAGAGAGATTTAAATAAAATATGCAGAAATTTCTCTAGAGCTCTTTCGGCTATCATCTCTTCAGGAAAAAATTAGAGCCCCGGGATACAGCATTAAAAATTAGTAAAAAAAAATACGGTGCAGTATATAATACACATGTATATAATCAAATAAAAATATAAATAACACAGTAAGGCGAGGCAAATACTTTAACAAGGGGCCGATATGTAGCATATTCCACACCGTAACCTGCAAAAACCGTATCCTGGGGCCACCGTATCCCGGGATTCTACTGTATAAATATACCAAAGTGTAGTATCTGTTTTAAGTATATTATATCTTGTCAGTGAAGCGGAATCCATTCTAAACTAAGGCAAGGGTTATTTTGACTACTCATCCATAGTACCTCTTTTGGGGATCTGGATAATCCCCCTTATATTAAAAAAGACTTAGTGTTAAATTTTGCTCTCGTGGGGAAACAAATAAGTCGGAGTTACGAGCATTAATTTTCAACTCCCTAATCGACACTTAACTATGTTACAGTATGCCTTCCTTGTAGTCTCTTGGTTTAACGGAAGTCCATGAAAACAATTTATCTAGTCGGGTGGAGTATATTGAATACTAGCAGGGAAACCCAACGTTGTCAGGGATTAAATAAGGATCAACGAATATTTCACATTCCCATATTTTATTGTCATCGAAATCTTTGAAATCGCCCATTTATTTTTTCAACTAAATCGATTAATTGCCTGCTCTGAAGACCCACCGCGGTGCATCGGGAAGAAAGGTTCACATGCTTCCCTACAGTGACTTAGTTCACAATACATTGTACTTTACATTGCACTGCAGAGAACCTACTCTTTATTTTATAAAATTCCTAGTGAGGGGAGAGCTTTGCCTGGGCATAAAATACGCTTAAATATGATATTTTAATTTGTCCAGATTTCGTATATATTACTATAAAGTCATGATTTCAAAAGTAAATACAAAGAATTTAGGTGCTACCAGATAGAATCGAAACCGGAACTGTAGCATTCAAAGCTGGTGACGTTACTACTGCATCAGCGTAACACGCATATAAACTAATTAAAAATTAAAAATAAATTAAGATGACTATAAAAAATGTTTAACGATTTTTTTAATTTTTACTCCTTTTTGGCCCCTTAAAACAATTTTAACCGGCTAAAGGTTCATAAAATAACGGCCCGTAAATATCCAATCATGTGAGGCCCCAAACGCCGTTCTGTGACTTTTAGTTTCGGAGGAGACAGAGTTTGAAAATGTGGAGACAGACAGACATATAGCCGTTTTATATTAGATTTATATATATATATATATATATATATATATATATATATATATATATATATATACATATATATATATACCAGTGGAGGTACCCGGCATTTCTTGGGTGTGGTGAGATGTGGAGGGATAAATCAAAACAAAATTGAAAATAGAAAACAGCGAACGTGATGCAAAATAAACAATAAGCGATGTTAAAAATTTCTTTAAAAAATCGGAAAAACAAAAACAAAAAAACAGCGAACGTGATGCAAAATAAACAATAAGCGATGTTAAAATTTCTTTAAAATATCGGAAAAACAAAAACAAAAAAACAGCGAACGTGATGGAAAAATAAAAAAAGAACGAACGAAAAAAAATGGCATATATAACCCTGTTACAATATAAAAACTTTAAAAATCGAAAAGAAATATCTTACATCTCGGCCCGAACGTGCAATCTTAAGATAACGATGCAGCTACTATACCGACTGGTCTATGATCGCCGTGAGCGAAACTAGGTGTGTTTTTTATATTTAAACTAATTCAAAAAAGAACGTTTTCTGCGCATGCGTGTGTGACTAAATTGTTATGAAGGAAGGATTTTTTGCTACCCCTCCCTGTAGAAAAATTCCTAGTTGAGGGTGAAAAAATTAATGTTTTTAGCCAATTTTTCGATATTTGTCGTCCGGAGGATCGAGCTTCAAATTATACCGATCTTGTGAAAATTGGTGTCGAAAGTTTTTGTGGGACATACAAACATATATACATACATATATTTAAACAGACAGGTGAGATTTATATTATCGACTAGCGAGGGTGCCGGCGTAGGTGTGGGTGTTGGGGGTGGGGTAGATCAAAACAGAAATAATAAGTGAAGTAATAACCCTGTTTAAATATTTAAAAAAAACGAACAAAAAAATTTGGGGAGGGAGGTAGGCTCGAAACCGAAGGATTTAAGCTAATGGTCGTATGACATAGCATGAGGCCACGATGGCAGAGACTTGTGAATAGTCGAAAATAAGCGTTTAAAAACGCAGGTGGCTGAATGTCAACGTATGGTTTTCTAGGTCAAATATCACCCCATAGCAGTAGCAGTATTAAAGAAAACGAATTCACAGCGCGAATTTTGTAAGATAAAAGTCGCTGAAATAAAAGATATTTACGACGTCGTTTCGTAAATCGCAGATATTATCATCTAAGGAGTATATAAAAAAGTTCTAAGATATAGTAAACCCCCCTCCCGAAGAACTGCAGCGAAAAAAGCCTTTGCCGGACATGTAGAAAAAATGCACACACACACACACACACACACACACACACGAATGCACTAACACACATTTTTGCTCTTTATATATAGATAATGGCTTAAATTAAAGTTTAATATGCAAACATTAAGTATCATGATTCAATTCTATTCTAAACATAAACCTGCATTCGTTTGTTCTAACCGTAGTTCTCAAGTTTGCAGACTTTGCTAGAAATGACGTCATGGCGTAAAAATTTGAGACGGTAACAAATTGAGAGTCTAATAATAGAAACTAGCGGGACCTGTGGAAATTCCACAGGGGATTCATTCATATGTAATACATTGATGTTGGCATTCTGTAGATGTTCTGATATTATTGTAGCTTTTTTTGTTAAAACTGCAAAAGTATTTATCTAAGCTAGCACGAACTCCCGGTAAAGCCTGACCGTAAAGTACATTTAAATATGATATTTTATTTCTTGCAGATTTCGTATATATTATTATAGAGTTAATGTTCTATCGATTTTTATATGTTATAAAGTTGCGATTTCAAAACTAAAAAAAAATATATATCATTATCACTTGGGTGCATTAGCTTGAATCGAAACCCAAACTTATAAAAAAAAATATATATATATATATATATATATATATATATATATATATATATATATATAACTTGAGTTCCTTCATTCATAATCGAAATCGAAACCAAAACTTATGAATAATTCTTGATAAAATGATTTATAAAAAAAATAGATGATTTAAGTGCCATCAACTATAGTCGAAACCGAAACCAAAACTTATGAAGAATTCTAGGTAAAATTATTTATGACAAGAAATAGAAGAATAGAACAGTTAAAGGACCCGGATGTAAGCGTGACACACAAAAGAACTCACGCGCTATCGTACCGCTCGAGAAGATATCTCACTACTGATGCAATTCTCTATCTATATAAAAGCCAAGTACGTCCAAGGATGGAATACTGTTGCCATATCTGGGCAGGAGCTGCTAAAAACAGCCTATCCTGCCTTGACAGAGTACAACATAGACTTCGTGGCTTAGTGGGAGATGCCCTTTTCTCTACCCTGCAACCTCTCTCCCACAGAAGAGACGCTGCGAACCTGTCCTTGTTTTATCGTTATTTCCATGGCAGATGCTCGTATGAACTCCAATCTCTGGTGCCCCCTCGCCAATCTTTCACGAAAAACACCCGTCTAGCTGAATCCACTGTGAAAAATTTCCCCCACTCTATATCTGTGCCTAAATCAAAACGCGGATTCCATGAACAAAGCTTCTTTCTTAGAACTGCACGCCTGTGGAACTCTGTTCCGTCTGCCTGTTTCCCACCTGACTACAACTTGGATGTCTTCAAATCCAATGCTAACAATTCCTAATGAACCGCCCCCTTAAGTAAACACTTCAGCAAATCTCCTCACTAACTTAATGTACTTGCAATAACCCTTATCCCTGAGTGGCTCCCGGGCCTTGATAAGTGGTGATCACTGTGTAAAAAAATAAAAATAAAAAAATAAAAAAAATAATAAAAGGAGTTATTACTCATAGTTATGCAATAAGAATGTCTTAAAATACGAGATCATTTTTATAGATTTTCGAATTACATCGATGTTTGAATAAATAGTGATTGTTGCTGTGATCTGACTAGTCAGGCGTACTTTTAGTGATATATATAGTTTTTTTTTAATATATATCGGGCATTTGTAATTAGTATTTAATTTCAGAGAATTCTGGATAGAACTTGTGGGATGACCTGATCACCTTGGAAAAATCAAAGACCCATGTAATTAATCGATCCTTTGAATAATATGTTTATTAGTCGATCTGATTAGTTTTTTTTTTTTGATGTGCGCTAAATCCAATTACAATCGCTAATACCCATTGCGTTTGTAGAAGTGTCTCTTGTATTTGTGCCATTGTACGAGTTTTCATTTGAAGAGGAACATATTCAATAACACTTACAGGGCTGTCCCAAAAATCGCCCTATTTTGTTTGTCATCCCAGAATTTTACAGAAAAATGAAACAAAGACATGCGTTGGGAATTTTAGTTCCAAATTTATTTGGGACATAAATAGCTCATAATTAAAAGTGAAATGGACTAGTATTCTCTTAACTGCCTTTGGGTCAAGATCAAAGTGTAGTATCTGTTCTTCAGATGCTCCGCTTCAATTTCTTGTTCTCTGTCAGTGGAGGAGAAATCCTTCACGACTGAGACAATTTTTTTATTTTTGTTCCCTTTCTTCACATTAATAAAAACGACCCTGGTGTCTAACTCTGTCCCGTAGGGAGGCATTGTAAATAGGAACTATCTAATTGATGAGATCTTGGGAGGGGGCATTTCACCCTTAGCCATTATCAAAGTTTACCTTTCAATTATTACAGCATTATTGGCGATCTATCCTAACAAATGCGAAAGAGTAACTAAATGATTAACTGTCGTATTAAGGATAAATAGGTGGACACAGCGAATAGAGAACTTAGTTGGGGACTGTTTTAATATTTTTGACTACTAATGGGGGTATTTATTTAAATGCTGCCCACATCAGCATTATTTGGCACAAGGCCTGGAAAGTGGGATATCCGCAGGCTCCCCTAAAGGAGGGGCACTCCTGCAATTTTAAAAATTGCCTGAGTAACCCCGTCGGCATTCCCCGGTCGGGGCGCCTCAGGCAGCAAGCAATAAACTTGCCCCACCGGAAAGCCCGGTGGCAAGGCCTGGGAGGGTGGACCTCCTAGGTATTACCCAGGCGGTGTACCTCAGTCCAACAGGTGCGGGGCCGGTTCCCGGCCCCTCACCTGTTGGGCTGAGTGTCAAGTGACGAATCCTTAACGTGTACTACCCTGTCTCCCTGCAGCCGAAGCCGCTAGGAGACACACCCCATCATCACAAGAGAGTAATGGGGGTAGATATTTATTTGCTGCCCACCTCAGCAAAATGTGGCACAAGGCCGGAAAGTGGGAACCCCGCAGGCTCCCCTAAAGGAGGGGCACTCCTGCAATTTTAAAAATTGCCTGAGTAACCCCGTCGGCATTTCCCGGTCGGGGCGCCTCAGGCAGCAAGCAATAAACTTGCCCCACCGGAAAGCCCGGTGGCAAGGCCTGGGAGGGTGGACCTCCTAGGTATTACCCAGGCGGTGTACCTCAGTCCAACAGGTGGTGGGCCGGTTCCCGGCCCCTCACCTGTTGGGCTGAGTGTCAAGTGACGAATCCTTGACTGGTAATACCCAGTCTCCCTGCAGCCGAAGCCGCTAGGAGACACACCCCATCATCACAAGAGAGTAATGGGGGTATGGTCCTTTACAGTTGGGAGATTCTATTTATAAACGATGCTGCTAGGAACTGACGAATCAAATTAATTCACGTTCTGCTACCAACCAATCAGAAACCAGAATTGCTCTATAAAAATTAAACCTTTTCTTTAGCAACATTGCATTTGTTTTCTTCGTGTCAACACGAGAAGAATCTTTTGCTCTGTGGCTTCCAACTAAAGAGCTGTCTAATGAGAACCAGTCACCTCCAGGACTTGTATAGAACAACTAACCATCGGAAACAATTCTGAAACTAAACTGTGGCTTACAACTCAAGAAAATGTGAACCTATTAAAATGTAATTTAAATATACAAAAATATGACGTTCGTGAAAATGACTAAAATCAGTCCGAACCGAGCACCAAAGTATCTTCCACATGCGGGGAACCTGTGGGAAGATTCTTTAACAAATGTGCTGACTGCTCTGCCTTTTCAATTTTTATTTTTTTCATCTTTTTCTTCTAAGGGGTGAGGCACCCAACTAGATGTCTAACATTTACACCTATTTTAGTGAGTCCAACCAAGAGATCTTTTTAGTATTCTAGCCGCCCCTTACAGTGCAATCGTTTGTATTTCACTTGCACCTGGTTCACTGGGTAGTATGTATTGCAATATTTTTGAGCTACTGAGAGGTATGGTCCTTCACTGTTGGGTGATTCTATTTATAAACGATGCTGCTAGGAACTGACGAATCAAATTAATTCACGTTCTGCTACCAACCAATCAAAAACCAGAATTGCTCCATAAAAATTAAACCTTTTTCTTTAGCAACATTGCATTTGTTTTCTTCGTGTCAACACGAGAAGAATCATGGCTTCCAACTCAAGAACTGTCTACTGCGAATCAGTCACCTTCAGGACTTGTATAGAACAACTTGCCCCGACGGTGTTCCAATTATAGTACTTCAAAAAACTTCAACCAGAACAAGCGCCCATACTTACAAAACTGTTTAAACGTTGTCTTAAGGAGAACTGCTTCCCATAACCCTGGGAAATCTCATCAGTATGTCCTGTATTTAAGAATTCAGGTAATCACTCATCCCCCTCTCAGTACAGGCCAATAAGTCTCCTGTGCGTCATGAGTAAGTTGCTGGAATCTGTGTTAAATACAGAAGTAATCAACCATCTCAGCAAAAATAACCTTCTTAGTGACACTCAATAGGGTTTCAGTACTGCTAGATCTACAGCAGATGTGCTTACAGTTATATCTCATACGATTAGCGGATCTCTCGACGGGGGCTACCTTTCTAGGGCAATTGCTCTTGATATATTTAAGGCCTTTGATAGGGTATGGCATAAAAGTTTACTTCACAAGATCTCCAGCTACGGTATAGCTGGAAATGTCTTCTCAATTATTAAATCATTTCTTTCTGATAGGTTCATACGAGTAGCAGTTGATGGGCAAAAATCAGAAGCTCTCAGTATTAATACTGGAGTTCCTCAGGGGTCCATCCTGGGCCCAACTCTTTTCCTAATCTACATTAATGATCTTCCAAATCACATCCTTACATCATTTGTAGATATTTATGCTGATGGCATTACCATTTATGGTAGACCATCTAAGACAGTAAACAACCAAGTTCTCTCCAATTCTCTCTCCTCTAATCTTGAGCACGTGGTACAATGGGGAAAGGAGTGGATGGTTACTTTTAATGCATCCAAAACCAAGCTTCTCTCTTTATATCATCAACGTTCTGATCGACATCTGGCATCAATTGAAATATATGGCTCTCATCTTGAGTAGGCCTCGAGTTTTGACAAGCTTCTGGGCTTGACCTTTACTCCTGATCTTAAATGGAACTTGTACATCAAATCTGTTGCCAAAGCCGCGGGAACGATGGTGGGATCCTTCTATCGATCCAGTAGATATCTCACTGCTGATACAATTCTCTATGTATATAAGAGCCAGGTACGTCCAAGGATGGAATACTGTTGCCACATCTGGGCAGGAGCTGCTAGAAAGGACTTGTTCTGCCTTGATAGAGTTCAAAATAGACTTCGTAGCCTCGTAAGAGATGCCCTTTTCTCTTCCCTGCAACCTCTATCTCACAGAAGAGATGTTGTGAGTTTGTCTCTGCTGTATCGGTATATTCATGGAAAATGTTCGACGGAGCTTCAGTCTATGGTCCCCCCTCGCCAAACTTTCACAAGAAACACTCGTCTAGCTGAAAACACTATTAATAATTCCCCCCACTCTTTATCTGTGCCTAAACCTAAACGTAGATTCCATGAACAAAGCTTCTTTCTTAAAACTGCACGCCTGTGGAATTGTTTTCCGTTTTCCTGCTTTCCAGCAGACTACAATATGGCTGTCTTCAAGTCTAACGTAAACAATTTCTTGATTAGCCGTTCCACTTGTCAAAAAATTTACCGAATTTCCATTTACTAACGATTACTATATTGTCCAATTTCTACTATACAATCTTTAACCCTTATCCTCGAGTGGCCTCTTGGTCTTGATAAGTGATGATGCCTATGTAAAAAAAAAGAAAGAACAACTAACCATCGGAAACTGTTCTGAAACTAAATGTGGCTTTCAACTCAAGCACTGTCTACTAAGAACCAGTCACCTCCAGGACATGTATAGAACAACTAACCATAGAAAACTGTTCTGAAACTAAATGTGGCTTTCAACTCAAGAACTGTCTACTAAGAACCAGTCACCTCCAGGACATGTATAGAACAACTAACCATAGAAAACTGTTCTGAAACTAAATATTGGCTTACAACTCAAAGCTCTTGGCGATTACCAAAGTTTTCCTTTCAGTTATTAGAGTATTATTGGCGATGTGTGCGACGCACGTCTCATAAACAGAGTGATATGAAAACCCTGTTTTTCTGACCCACCTCTTCGATATCCATGACATCATTAGGTTTTTATTGTGTTTTTATCTATTATCTTACGTCTTGAATTCAAGTCATCTAAGCCTGTCTTTTTTTTTTATCTCAAACTTGGTATAAATTTTACCTGCACGTTTTTAACTGCATTTTCACCCCTAGTTCGATCTTTGTCAAGATTTAAAGTAGATTGTATAATCATATCCGAGCTAAGACCATCTATAATGAAACAATATATTCCAGAGAGAGGGAGAGAGAGAGAGAGAGATAGATAGATAGATAGATAGATAGATAGATAGATAGATAGATGCTATAATGCTCCTCATCTTGAGTTGAGCATATTGAGAAGTGATACACGAATTACCATTAGCGTATAAAGCGATACTCTTTGTGTAAACAAATCGAGATTAGGTATTTCGGACGATGTCGAAAAAAACGTTAATTAGTGACTCGCACAGCAACTGCCGATTAGCGTAATGGTTAGAAACTTCGACTGTCGTACAGGCGGTTGGGTTTCAATCCTGGCTTGAGGTAGTTGCCCTGATGAGCTGTGAAACAGCGAAACAGTACTGTATGTGGATGACTATCGAAACCGATATTTATGAAGAATTCTTGGTAAAAAAATTTATGAAGAATTCTTGGTAAAATTATTTATTACAAGAAATGGAAGTTCATAACAATTAAGCGTCAGTCACTCGGAAGGAAAAAGATGTCAGAGTGACACACAAAATAACACACACGCTATCGTATTAATATATAGAGCTACAGTTTAAAGCTTACGTTTTAAATACCATTTTATTGTGTCAATCCCAAATTGAAACCAGGATTATTGACTGTCTTCCTTGCTGAAGTATAAACATAGTTTTTGTTTGTTTGTCTTGCTTAACTTAAAAACAACATTTTCTTATCGCATCTTCTTGAAATAGCATTTTTGTCAGTTTGTCATTCTTAAGATTATAATTCCATTTTCTTGGACCTTATAATTCCATTTTCTTGGACCCGGTTGGTTTTGGTTTCGGTCATATCAGAATGAACTCAAGTCATATATATATATATATATATATATATATATATATATATATTTCACAAGTGTTGGTTTCGGTTTCGATTCAAGCTGAATCATATATATATATATATATATATATATATATATATATATATATATATATATATATATATATGATTATTTAATTTAATCACATAAATTAATATATGAAAGGATAAATTTATGGGTAACCTTTAATTATTTACTTCAACAGTGCTCAATACGTAGGTAGAGCTAGGTAGTAAGTTATAAAATATTTGTAGAGCTAGGTAGAGCTAGGTAGTAAGTTATAAAATATTTGTAGAGCTAGGTAGAGCTAGGTAGTAAGTTATAAAATATTTGTGGTTGATTTTTTGGTTGTCTCGCGTTTTTATATACGCATCTTTTGTGTTTTTAGTTAAGGGTGCGGGGGAAAACTAGAAAGCTGATTGGCTAACTAAAAACACAATAGAAGTTGTGTATATAAAAACGCGAGACAACCAAAAAATCCTCGCATAAGCCCGATGAATCCTAGCGTGGATGAAACGCGGAATATTCTGCGTAGCTTAATCGCCATATATATTTCATAACTTACTATATGTGTTACAAAAACAAGGGTCCCCTTTTTTTGTAAGTAGTACGAACATTAGATAAGTGAAAGGATAGACCGAGATTCGAACTTTGTAAGCAAGGTTCAGAAATAGATTCAGAAAATGGAATGTACGAATTTCGCATTGTTAAATTTCATATAAAATAGTTTTGATATGTTTGATTTAATTGTTCAATTCTTTTTATGAAAACTGAATTAAAATAAGGTCAGCTAGAAAAATAATGAACAATGCAATTTAGAAATATATTGAAAATAGGTTAGGCTGAAAAATAGGTTACTGAGAATTCTTTGTCTGCAGAAATGGTTTGGGAACATGTGCCGAACCACGTATGTTTAGGCCACGTGAGTCGATCACGTTTTGAAGCCATACATGACGTCATAGCAAAAATGAATTCTCAATATAGGAGCTAGTTTCAGTAGAGTCTGGGGAGACACAGGTCGGAGGCAGCCGAGTCCGGATCGGAGTCAGCAGAGTCGAGAGGACAGAGCTGATATGATCAAGAGGGGGGGTCCCTTTAGAAGCGAAGGGAGAACGTTTAATGTAGACCGACTTTGAATTCCTTGACATCATCATCATTCGACTGGGCGATGCGATTATAAAGACGACATCATCATGTTTTCGTAAAACGTTCATTCCATAATTAAAGGTAGTGTGGAACATCATTAGTATGAACTTTGTCTCCCTCATCTTAATATGTACTTATGTAACTCTTACAAGAAATGTATCTCTCCTGTCCTCTTTTGTGTTTTAAGAACTGATCACCCTCTCTCAGTCCCTAATCAATGTTATAAGGTCTACAGAAATGTAAACTCCCTCATCATCATGGTATATATGTACACGTCATCTTAAAAATGACCCCGGCTATGCAACATACGGACACATATATTCTTAATTCGAATATATGTGTCTATATGTCATTTTTCAGAATTTAACATTTTGCCAACAAATTTATATATATATATATATATATATATATATATATATATATAAAGCTGAATGTGTGTGTGTGTCTGTGTCTGTCTGTCTGTCTGGTTACGAATAGGCTCCTATATTGTTGACTATTTAAAAAAACTGTTTACATATAATGATAGAAGATTATTGAGGATCAGGAATGGGTATCTTTGATCTGGCAGAACGGTAATTCATTAAAATTGTGGGGTTTGCGTTCGCGCCTGGTCCACAAAGTATGGAAATAAAAAATTTAAAAATTAAAAAAAAAGTTTATAAGTGTTTTTGGTATAGATGTAAATAAGAACACTTTGATAAGTATGTTTTAACTTAAATAGGGATGGTATAATAAATTTGTGGAGCCTGCTTTCGCGCCTGGCCTCCACAGAATGGAAATAGGCACAAACGTTAACAAAGACTTATCATATATATCTGCATAAGTATACTTTAATAATTATGTTTTAGTTTGAAGAAATATGGTATAATAAAATTATGGGTGTTCGTTCGCACCTGACCTCCATAGAATGGAAATATGTCACAAAGTTTGACAAGGTTTTTTAATATAGATCCACAGAATATTGTGATAAGTGTTTCAGTGTGAACATGTATGGTATAATAAATTATGGCGTTTATCTATTTTATTTTTACTTTCATCATATTTTGCTTTAGTTTTGATACCTCCAAATTCAACCCAAATTTACAACCCTTCCTTTTCATAACCTATTATACTTTCATAAATCAGAGTCCATTTTATGTAGGGTCTTTGTGAACTCAGTCAACGACGGGTACTTTTGCTAGTATATATATATATATATATATATATATATATATATATATAAGTTTGGTGGTTACACTTTAAATTCTGAAAAAACAGCATATAGACACAGATATTCGAGTTAAGAATATATGTCTATATGTTATTTTTTTTTTCAGAATTTAAAGTTAACCACCAAACTTATATATTGCTCTGTTCTTAAATATTGAGCTTTTCCTTTTTGGCTAGGATCATCTTGAAAGTATTACTTCAAGTAATATCTATCAGGATTTTTCATTTGAATTCTATCAGTGTCATATCTCGCTTATATATATATATATATATATATATATATATATATATATATATATATATATGTATATATATATATATATATATATATATATATATATTAGTGTTGGGACGATTTATCAGAATCGGAACCAGGAATCTGAAAAATCGGAGTTTTGGGGGTATCAGAATCGGTTTCGGAATCGGAAAAATTAGCGCCTATTTTCCGATGCCAAAACCGATTCCTTTAACTTTCTTTTTTATATGATTTTGTTGTAAGAAAAATCTTCCACTGCTTGTAATATTAACAAAATAATAAATATTTATTGATTTAAATATCAAGTAAGATCACCCCCCTCACTGGTGTGTTTTTACGCTTGAATCGGAATCAGAATCGGTAATTGTATCGGAATCGGGTATTTAGTACGGAATCGGTAATTGTATCGGAATCGAGGAAAAATATTGGAATCGTCCCATCACTAATATATATATATATATATATATATATATATATATATGTGTGTGTGTGTGTGTATACATATATATATATATATATATATATATATATATATATATATATTAGATCACAGTTTTATAATATTTAATAATCGATAAAAAAAATAAATTTCTAATAATATATATACGAAATCTGCATAAATTAAAATATCATATTTAAGCGTATTTTGCGACCAGGTTACGCCTGGCGTCCCTGCTAGCTTAGATAAATACTTTTGCAGCTTTAACAAAAGAGCTACAATAATATCGGGGCGTCTCCATTTATGCTGAGCATTCACAGAATGCCAATATCAATGTATTGCATATGCTGTGGAATTTCCACAAGTCCTGCTAGCTTAAATAAAACATGATAGAGTAAAGACAATTCTATTATACACTTAAGCCTGACAGACAGACAAAAATGCTATTTCAATCTTAAGCGTGACATATAAAAAATGATACTTCAACATTAAACGTTAGAGACAACAAAGCTAATAATTCAACTTTAAAAATGCTATTTTTTCCTTAAGCATGACGGAGAAAAAATGATACTTCGATTTTAAGCGTGACAGAAAAATAATGCTATCTCAATCTCATATGTAACAGAACAAAAAAAAATGATATTTCGATTTTAAGCGTGACAGAAAAATAATGCTATTTCAATCTCATATGTAACAGAACAAAAAAAATGATACTTCGACTTTAAGCGTGACAGAAAAATAATGCTATTTCAATCTCATATGTAACAGAACAAAAAAAATGATATTTCGATTTTAAGCGTGACAGAAAAATAATGCTATCTCAATCTCATATGTAACAGAACAAAAAAAATGATATTTCGATTTTAAGCGTGACAGAAAAATAATGCTATTTCAATCTCATATGTAACAGAACAAAAAAAATGATATTTAGACCTTAAACATTACAGACAAAAAAGGCTAATTCAACCTTATATGTTTTTTGTTTTTTGTTTTTTACATAGGGTCATCACTTATCAAGGCCCGAAGGCCACTCAAGGATAAGGGTTATTGCGTGTACAGTAATCAATGAGATAGTATTGTAGTAATCATTAGTATTGGGGGTTTTGATAGAGTGTCTTACTTAAGGGGGTGGTTTGTCAGGAGTTTGTTTATATTGGACTTG
The DNA here is from genome assembly GCF_053919585.1 of Euprymna scolopes. Classification (NCBI taxonomy): domain Eukaryota; kingdom Metazoa; phylum Mollusca; class Cephalopoda; order Sepiida; family Sepiolidae; genus Euprymna; species Euprymna scolopes. Next base: position 40,826,273 of record NC_136525.1, read on the forward strand.
AAGACGTCCAAGTTGTAGTCAGGTGGGGAACAGTCAAGCAGCAGAGAGTTCAACTGGCGTGCACTTCTAAGAAAGAAGCTTTGCTCATGGAATCTACATTTGGATTTAGGCACAGATAAAGAGTGGGGAAAATTATTGATAGTAGTTTCAGCCAGACGGGTGTTTCTCGTGAAAGATTGGCGAAGGGGGGACGAGGGATTGGAGCTCAGACGAGCACAGACTAAAAAAAATGATACATGGACCTTACGCATGACAGATAAAATTTATATTTCGGCGTTAAATGTGACAGACAAAAATTGCTATTTCAAACGAATTCATGACCGCCCGAGCGACCAACAAAGAAAGCCTTCATCATGATGCGAGAATGTATCCTTGAATTTCGATCGCTGAATAATTCATGAAGATTGTGAGCTTACTTTGAACATGTAAGTCTTTTTTTCTTCTTCTTTTTATTTTTGTCTTGCGTGTCATGCACGGCCGTGTGGAAGGAGGGAGCCGTGCAGTAATCCTCGGTCGAACATTCAGAGGAATGTGAAATGCATGCATATTAATGAGTGTTTGATCATGTAATCGTTATGAAGCTCGGTTTAAACATGTTGACAAAGCGCAAATATGGTAGGTCGGAAATAAGGTGGTTTCTCCCGAAGAAAAAAAAGACAAAGATGTAAGTGGGCGTCTTATAGTAATAAAAAGCCTCCGTAAAAAAAATGAAAACCAAAAATACACACAAATTATCATATATAAGTATATTATGTAGAGATCTCTATCTCTTACTCTCTCGTTCTATCTATCTATCGCGTTCTTTATCTTTCCCCCTCTCTTGAAATATATATATATATATATATATATATATATACATGTATATATATGTATATATATATATGTATATATATATATAATCCTTCGACTAAGTTGACTCTTCTGACCAACATTAATTAACACTTCCTGCACTGATAATTGCGTAAGCATAAAACGCTAGTGCCTGTAGGTATACAAGCGTATAAATATTTATTAAAAAATGTTATATCTATATATATTAAAAAATTTAAGTGTGCATATATATACCTATATATATATATATATATATATATATATATATATATATATATATATATATATATAGTAGACATTTAGAAGGCTGTCACAATGCGAGGAATGAAATATAGTCGTTGTTGGTAAGAGAAGACGAGAACAAGCGGCGATTTACAAATCAATAAGTACATAAATATATGGTTATATATACATATATTTATTCAGTTGTATAAGGTACAAATGTCTTACTTGTTATGCCTGCGACAAATTCCATTATTACTTTCGGAAAAATTCCCTTTTCAAATTGTAGGCTTAACAGATCGATTCAAAGCATACTAGATGACGTTACGCCTACCATTTGAAAAGGGAATTTTTCCGAAATTAATAATGAAATTTGTCGCAGACATAACAAGTAAGACATTTTACCAATACAACTGAATAAATATATGTATATATAAAATATATGTATGTACTTATTGATTTGTAAATCGCCACCTGTTCTCGTCTTCTCTTACCAACAACGACTATATTTCATTTCTCGCATTGTGACAGCCTTCTAAATCTCTACTACATACCTATCCCACACAATGCTTCAATGATTGACATGTAGTTTGCTTGAAGCATTGTGTGGGATAGGTATGTAGTAGAGATTTAGAAGGCTGTCACAATATATATATATATATATATATATATATATATATATATATATATATATATATATATATATATATTAGCAAAAGTACCCGTCGTTGATTGGGTTCAAAAACAGCCTACAGAAAATTGACTCTGATTTATGAAAGTATAATAGGTTATGCAAAGGAAGGGTTGTAAAAGATAGCTTCGAATTTGGGTGTATCAAAACCAAAGCAAAATATGATGAAAGTAAAAATAAAATAGATAAACCCTATAATTTATTTTACCATATCTGTTCACACTGAAACACTTATCACAATATTCTGTGGATCTATATTAAAAAACCTTGTTAAAGTTTGTGACATATTTCCATTCTATGGAGGTCATCGCGAACGAACACCCATAATTTTATTATACCATATTTCTTCAAACTGAAACATAATTATCAAAGTATACTTACGCAGATAGTTATGAAAAGTCTTTATTAAAGTTTGTGCCTATTTCCATTCTATGGAGGCCAGGCGCGAACACAGACCCCACAATTTTATTATACCATCCCTATTTAAGTTAATACATACTTATAAAAAATATTATTATGTATATCTATATCAAAAACACTTGTAAACGTTTTTTTTTTAATTTTTTATTTCCATACTTTGTGGACCAGGCGCGAACGCAGACCCCACAATTTTAATGAATCATCATTATGCCAGATCAAACATACCCATTCCTGTGTCTCGATACATCTTCTATGATTATATGTGATCAGTTTTCTATAATAGTCAACCATATAGAAGCCTATTCGTGACCAGGCACACACACAGACGTTCAGCTTTGTATTATAGAATATATATACATATATATATATATATATATATATATATATATATATATATATATATATATATAATTATTTTTTATTATAATAATTAAATGCCTGCAGACACTGGTGTTTCATCCTTTCGGGAATTTTCAGTGCAGGGTGTCACGATTAACACTAATCTACAAATTTGAACCCGATAACACGATCAATCTCTGGTTCGATTAGCAAAGACTGTATCCAATCGGCTACCATTAACCGCGTGAAGTAACGTTGAATTTAAACATTTTAATTTTAAACGTTTTTTACGTCAGTGACAGTGATCTAATTTTTATACGATGATCTATGCATAAGAGCTAAACTGACCGACTTAATTCAACTGAAAGTGCTCGACGATAAGAACCGAGTTTCTTAAGTATATATATATATATATATATATATATATATATAGAGAGAGAGAGAGAGAGAGAGAGAGAGACAGAGAGACAGAGAGAAAATAAAAAGGAACAACCCGTATTATGTGTTCATCAACGTTTCGTCTTTATTTCGAGACTTCCTCTGGATGAATGAGATTAAGAAACCAAAAAATATACCAGTACAAAATATTTGAAAATGTTTCACGTGCACAGTGTGACGCAGTTCTATTTCAGAGAAACGGAAAATTGATGCTGGAAATTCAAAAGAGAGGGGGGGCTCGCGCTGTTAAAGAGAAGGAAATTTTAGTGACGTCATATAGTCGTTAATTTAATTTTAAAACTATGAACGCAAGTTTATATTCTTATTGGGAAAAAGATATATCTGTTGAAATTCAAATATAAGTTTGTAACAGAAATGAAATGAGTGGTTTTTATGTAATTTATTGATTGAGATTATGTGTTAATTATTACAGGGGGTGTTTGAATGGTGTGAGAAAGTTAACCTGTGTCCACAGTTAAATAATGTTCTTTTAATAACAGTTTACTTATTAATGGCGCTATGTTATAGAAACCTCCACGTTGTTTAATAGTGCTTGAAATTGCGATAAGCGCAGATTCAAGAAGTCTCCGGCGCGGTTTATTTGAAATAAATTTAACTACTTTTGCTTGTTTAAAGTCGATATATATATATATAGTTTTTCGTTGTATATATATATATATATATATATATATGTATATATATATATATATATATATATATATATATAATGTTTTTCGATAGAAAGGTATCCAAAAAGTGAAAATAATTGAATTTCAACAAGGGTCGTTGATAGTGCTCAATCGTAAGAGAGTAAGTTATATATATTTTGTTTTATTTTTATGTAAATACAGATATATCTTGCTACGATGTGCAGACGGTTTCAATCATATTAGATATCATCAGGCAATAAAAATTATGGTACAAAAACTGAAAAGGTTGAACACCTTTTCAAATTTTGAACAGAGAGAGTTCGCCATGAATGGCGATGGACGAAATTTGTGTTCTTATGAGAAGAACATCGTAGCAAGATATGACTGTATTTACATAAAAAATTATATATATATATATATATATATATATATATATATATATGTAGGTATTAATATATATATATATATATATATATATATATATATATATATATGTGTGTGTGTGTGTGTGTGTGTGTGTGTGTGTGTGTGTGTGTGTGGGTATTAAAAATAATTATAGTGTTTTATGTTTTCGGGAATTATCAATCTAGGGAGCTGGTTGAAAGATTCGAACTCGGCCACGAAGTCATTTCTGACTCCATTAGGAAGGAACAATCCACTCCGCCAACGTTAACGGCGGGGAGAAATATAGTTTAAATAAACATTTATATGAAGCGCAAATATCATTTAAGACAACCGAGAGTGATCTTATAATTTTGACATCATGATCTACGCACGTGGTCTTACGTGACTGACTCATTTCTTTTCATTTCATTTCAGTAAAATGCTCAACAATAAGAACCGCGTTCTTACAAGGGGTCCTGAATATGACCTTAAACTATATCCAGTGGTGAGGCCCCAGCTTGTGGGCTTTGGGGAGTGTGGAGCTACCCTTTAATTACCATTGCTCCCAGGTCCACTCTGATCCGGAGTGGTAGTACCTGTTAGCGTCCCACCTATGGGTTAAATAGAAACCGACATGAAAACAACAAGTATATTCTATTAAAATGTTTTCTTCAAAATCTTTGATTTCGGCATTAAATAACCCGAAAAGTGTTGATATGCCGTCAAACAAAAACAACCAACCAACCTTACAGGGGCAGACAAATATAATATATTGCGATGCGATTTGTAATAAAATTCTGATTGTGATTCGGCTTGTAGTCAGTGAGAACGTAGAAAAATATTTCATGCCGTAAGTTTCAGAGTATCCCTTAGCAACAAATCTGATCTTGTACTGCTCAACGTCTGACGCTGTAGTCTTTTTTGTACCTATTTACTGAAGAACAGATGGTATTTATTTGCTCCCCCACTGAGCAAATTAAGCACAAGGCCGTTTTTAATGTGAGGTAAAAACCAGCTCCCCTAAAAGTAGGCAAAAAGGGGGCACTCTGGTTACCAAAAATAATAATTGTCCCAGTATAGAGGGTTTCCCCTCCATTGACTGGTACAAATTATCTTAAGTGTAGTATCTGTCGGAACAGATACTACACTTTGATCTTGAGTCTTTTTTGTAAAGACCCATTAAGAAGAAATTACATGTTCATCCTTTGGGATGGGGATGATCGAATAGGTATTATTTTTTGTTAAAGCATCTGTTGCACATTGCATTGCTATTTTCCATTGCTAATAATGTTCTGAATGAATTACTCTAATGTGCTTATATGCTTCCGTCTCGAACACGTGGTATTCTGTCTTTAGGACACGTCTTCCCCTTTCACTTTAAGGACACGTTTGTAACACGTCTCTCTTTCACCTTCTCTGCCACGTTTTTCTTTTTTATAATCATTGTCTTCTATTCGTTCTCGACGTGACGTCAACCTGCACACGGTTCGGTCACTTGCATACTCAATATATTGATTTTGAAACTAGTAAAATCCGTAATCTGGTATAAAAAATTCATAGACGAAGTAAGAATATTCAGATTGTATTAAAAGATTAGGTTGAAATTCTGCCGGAAAAAAAAATTGGCGTGTAGATATTATAGTTTGTGGAGTGTTTGTTGCTTTTTAGAAGGATTAACAGGGCTTTACGTTGCGAGTGAAACAGTCGCATTTGCAAGTCATTTTTTCAGGTGGCGACTAGAAATAATAAAACGTTTATCTTTTGGTGATTGTATTTTTTTTACCGACAATATTCCAATTATTATTAATGAGTGGATAATGCTTTTTTCAATCTTTATTTCTTTTGATAAGATACACCTAAAGAAGGTCGGAGGTTACATTGACCGAAACGTTGCGAAAATGACACTTAATATGAGAACAGTAGTCAGATGAATCCAAATAATATGGATAACCGTTTCTCATATCATAAATGCAGAAACATCATTAAAATATAATATAAAATATATAATAAATATAAATATCATATATAAAAATATAATAAATTTATAACTTAAAATATTGTTGCATTAAGATTTGATTATGTTATAAATTGAATATTTGAAAAGAAATTTTGAATGCTGCAATATTTGAAGTTATAACTTTATTATATTTTTACTAGAATATCTTGTCTTTTTCTTTTCCAGTTTTAACAACTAGTCAACTAGTCCTTTACTTTTCCGTGTTTAAGCTTAACCATATTACTTTTCATGCTCGCATTTTTTTAATATAATCCGTGATTTTTCCAGGCTTCCAATAAATTTACTTGTTCATTGTTTAAGTTCAATCTTTTTTTTTTTTTTTTTTACTCCATAAACACAAATGTGATAACAATGTAGGACACTTACCTGCTTTCAATAAAATCTCCCCAATTATTTCCCTTTCGTGCTTTCATTCTCTCTTTTTAAGTAGTTACTTCTCTTTTCGAATTGCTAGCCACAGTAGTCGGTGAGTGAGATATTGATAAATATGTCACGATAAGGGATGTAGTTTTTCTAAATGGCTGAGTGGTTTTGGCTACCTATTCAAGAAATAATGCTCGTTTGAGAATGGCAGGTTTATTAAAGATGTGACTGAGACATGTATTTTAATGTGTATCCAAATTATATTTGTATAAATATAAACTAGTTGTTACAGGTATATGCATATGCATAAGTAGAGAGATAGAGAAGGGTGTGTGTATTCATGCGTATATCTTTTTTGACAGTAAATAGAGTAATATTTAAATCATTGATTAAGATAAAACGTCACGCTTTTTTTCCCCACACACCAAATGCAAAGGATCAAAGAAAGTAATCGGTTCTAAGAAAAATAATAAATCATTCTAGAACACTAACATGTTTATATACAGGGTGGAACGATAAAATTGTCGCCATAAAGAAAACAACGCTACGGTTTAATTTTAAAACTTTTATTGAAAAAAAATCAATTCAGGTACCTTGATTATCTAGTAGAGCTGCCAACAGCCTTAATCACCGCTTCAATACTGGTCCGGAATGGGAGCATGTCTTTTCCACAAGCGCTGGCGGGAGCTCGGCGAATACTTGGTGGATGGCGGCGATCACTTGGTGGATGGCGGCGATCAAGCTGGCTTTGGTGTCGTATGATCAAACGAAGTAGTCCAGCGGGTTCAGGTCGGGGTAGAAGGGAAGTCAGTGAGAGAAGGGTACAAACCTGGACCTCTTTGGACTTGACGGCCGGCACCGAGTCCTGCTGCCACATCCAGGATCTGCCAGCGGCCACTTGATTGCACCAGGAGATCATCACACTCTTCAGCACATCCAGATACACTTTGGCGTTGACTTTCAAGCCGATTTCGAAGATGTGAGGTGGCATGATGTGACCCTGACTTGAAGCCACATCAAAGACCATAACTGTGGCTGGAAACTTTGTTTTCGTTACCCTGGGCACGTCCCTGTTTGTCGTAGCAACCCAGCGATGCCTTTTGAGAGTGCTGGAAACGATCCTGTTTCATAACTTAGATTGGTAAAGAGCATGAGTTGTGCAGCGACGCATCTCCGATCTCGCTCGTTGAACACTGTGTCACTTTCAAACATAATAAAAGGCTCCCGTTGCTTTTGAGATTTTTACACCACTGGCCAACTAATAGATAGTCTGCAGCAAAGAACGAAAATTAGTTTCAATCAAACGGAAATAGAACCATTTTTTTTTCTAGGGCTACAATTGTATTGTTCCATCCTGTATAGCGTAGATGCGGCGAAACACTTTATGTATTTTGTCTATAATAATAAATTATATATACAAGCACGCTGCCCAGAGTTGCCCATTTGAAAAATACTATTAAATATGGATTTTTTTGATTTCCGCAGATTCAGTTTTCATTATTATAGAGTCAGTTCTCTTTTGATTATTATATTGTGACCAATATAAAGTATTGACTAGCAGGGTGGGTGGGCTTTGCCTGGTCGTAAAATACGCTTAAATATGATATCTTAATTTGTCCAGATTTCGTATATATTATTATATTATTATAGAGTCGTGATTTCAAAAGTAAAAAAAAAAGTATTCGGGTACCATCAGCTCGAATCGAAACTAAAAGCAAAACTGAAGCATTCAACGCTGGTGACGTTACCACTGTACCAACGTGACACGCATATGAACTGATTAAAAATAAACTAAGATGAATGTCAAAAATGTTTAACGATTTTTTTTTTCAATTTTGACCCATTTTGGAGCCCTTAAAAACTATTTTAACCGGCTAAAGATACATAAAAGACGGTCCAAGGATGGAATACTGCTGCCATATCTGGGCAGGAGCTGCTAAAAACTCCTATCCTGCCTTGACAGAGTACAAAATAGACTTCGTGGCTTAGTGGGGGATGCCCTTTTCTCTACCCTGCAACCTCTCTACCACAGAAGAGACGTTGCGAGCCTATCCTTGTTTTATCGTTATTTCCATGGCAGGTGCTCGCCTGAACTCCAATCTCTGGTCCCCCCTCGCCTATCTTTCACGAAAAACACCCGTCTAGCTGAATCCAATGTGAAAAATTTCCCCCACTCTTTATCTGTGCCTAAATCAAAACGTAGATTCCATGAACAAAGCTTCTTTCTTAGAACTGCACGCCTGTGGAACTCTGTTCCGTCTGCCTACTTCCCACCTGACTACAACTTGGCTGTCTTCAAGTCCAACGTTAACAAATTCCTAATGAACCGCCCCCTTAAGTAAACATTTAATCAAATATCCACACTAACGTAATGTACTTGCAATAACCCTTATCCCTGAGTGGCTTCCGGGCCTTGATAAGTGGTAACCATCGTGTAAAAATAAATCCGATCAATTGAGACTCCTAGAGCCGCTCTGCGACTTTTAGTTTCGGGAGAGATAGAGTTTGAAAATATGGAGACAGACAGACGTAGTGAGTTTTATAAGTAAGCCTAGAGGGGGAAGGGGCAGATTTACCCGGTCGTAAAATACGCTTAAATATGATATTTTAATTTGTCCAGATTTCGTATATATTATTATAGAGTCGCGATTTCAAAAGTAAGAAAAATAAAAGTATTTGGGTGCCATCAGCTAGAATCGAAACCGAAAGCAAAACTTTAGCATTCAAAGCTGGTGACGTTACCACTATACCAACGTGTCACACATATGAGCTGGCTAAAAAAACAAAAATTAAAAACAAACTAAGATGAATTTACAAAATGTATAACGATATATTTTTTTTCAATTTTTACTAATTTTTGACTTTTTAGAAACTATTTTAACCGGCTAAAGACTCATAAAAGAAAGCTCTATAAAAAAAAACAAACCCAATCATTAGAGACACCTAGCGCCGCTCTACAACTTTTAGTTTCGGAGGAGATAGAGTTTGAAAATATGAAGACAGACAGAGAGACATATAACCCTTTATATATTAGATTTTAAAATAGAAAAAAAACTTTATTACCTATGTACCATCAGTTTTTTTTTTACATAGGCATCACCACATTATCAAGGCCAAGGGGCCACTCAAGGATAAGGGTTAAAGATTGTACAGTAGAAATTGGACAATATAGTAATCATTAGTAATGAAAATTTGGTAAATTTGATAACTTATATGGAACAGCTCGTCAAGAACTTATTTACATTAGACTTGAAGACAACCATATTGTAGTCAGCCGGAAAGCAGGAAAACGGAAGACAATTCCACAGGCGTGCAGTTCTAAGAAAGAAGCTTTGTTCATGAAATCTACGTTTAGGTTTAGGCACAGATAAAGATTGGGGGGAATTATTAATAGTGTTTACAGCTAGACGAATGTTTCTTGTGAAAGTTTGGTGAGGAGGGACCATAGATTGAAGCTCAGTCGAACACTTTCCATGAAAATAACGATACATCAGAGACAAACTCGCAACATCTCTTCTGTGAGATAGAGGTTGCAAGGAAGAGAAAAGGACATCTCCTACGAGGCTACGAAGTCTATTTTGAACTCTATCAAGGCAGGACAAGTCCTTTCTAGCAGCTCCTGCCCAGATGTGGCAACAGTATTCCATCCTTGGACGTACCTGGCTCTTATATAGATAGAGAATAGCATCAGCAGTGAGATATCTACCGGATCGATAGTTTGAATCGAAACTAAAAGAGATAGCGCTCAAGCCTTATTCGCTATCGTTTGAGCTATCGTTTGATGAATAAGAAGGTAAAACATGAGCCTGCTTTAACTCGATATTTGCACATGCATACAACTGACTACACATTTAGTCGACTTACGCCTGCCAAGTTCGTTTTTTTTCTTTTGTAAATTTGTACCTTTTTAGCAGCTATTTTTACCGACTAAAAACTTAGAAAAGAACAGCCCGCAAAAAATACAATTATTTGACCCTCCCCGAGCTGCTCTCCAATCTTGCGTCTTGAAGGAGATGCAATTTGAAAAAAATCGAGGCACACAGACAAACAGACATAGTGAGTTTTATAAATTAGATGTATACATGCGTGTTTGTTTGTGTGTGTGTGTGTGTGTGTGTGTGTGTGTGTGTGTGTGTGTGTGTGTGTGTGTGTGTGTGTTCCATTGCAAGTTAATTAAAGTCAAAAAACTAAAAAAAAAAATGTTTTAAGCGTTCAGACAAAAGTTTAACTTTGGAATTTAATTTGGGATTTCGAATTGTGAGATCGGCAGGATAGACATCAACCACACTGATGATTCAGGAAAAGGATGAAACATGTGTATGTGGATAAGAAATTTAAAGCATTTATCAGATTACTAATTAAAAATGTGTATATATATGTGTGTGTGTGCGCGCGCACACGAGACTGTGTGCATGTGTGCATACGCGAGTATGTGTGTGCATGTGTGTGTATGTATGTATGTATGTACGTATGTATGTGTATCTGTGCGTGTACGTGTATGTGTTTAGATGTTTTTTGTGCCTGTGTGTTGTATGTGTTTCTAAGTGTGTATTTATGCGTTTGTTCGTGTGCGGATATATATGTGTGTGTGTGTGTGTGTGTGTGTGTGCGTGTGTGTGTGTGATTGTGTCTGTGCGAGAGACTGTGTGTATGTGTGCATACGCGAGCATGTACGTGCATGTGCATGTATGCATGTCTGTATGTATGTGCATGTGTATCTGTGCGTGTACGTGTATGTGTTTAGGTGTTTTGCGTGCTTGTGTGTGCGTTGTATGTGTTTGTAGGTGTGTATCTAGGTGCTTGTTTGTGTCCGGGTATATATATGTGTGTGTGTGCGTGTGAGACTGTGTGTATGTGTGCATACACGAACATGTGTGTGCCTGTGTTTGTATGTATGTATGTATGTATGTATGCATGTGCATGTGTATGTACGCGTGCGTGTACGTGTATGTGTTTAGATGTTTTGTGTGCCTGTATGTGTTATATGTATTTGTGCGTGTGTATGTGTGTGTTTGTTCGTGTGCGTGTATATATATGTGTGTGTGTTCGTGCGTGCGCACACGAGACTGTGTATATGTGCATACGCGAGCATGTGTGTGAATGTGTTTGTATGTATGTGCATGTGTATGTACGCCTGCGTGTAAGTATATGTGTTTAGGTGTTTTTGTGTGCCTGTGTGTATGTGTTGTATATGTTTGTGCGTGTGTATCTATGTGTTTGCTCGTGTGCATATATGCGTATGAACATCGAATTCACAGATCAATAGCTAATTGTAAAATAAATATTTTTTTCAATATGACCCTTCGGGCCATATTATCTAGCTTAATCTGTTTGGCTTATTAGAACTAGCTCCATGTTTTAAGGCCTTTCGCCCGGTAGATATCCACCTCCGGTGAAAGCTCCCAACTTCAAACGATCCTTCGTACAAAAAAAAATGACTTGTTTAACAAAACGGCTTTTCATCGAATCGCTTTATCAAAGAAGCTATTCAGATCCACCAACTCCATTCTCAAATATTTATATTTATCACAATACTAGCAGGCCGGCCAGCGTTGCCCAGTCGTAAAATACTCATAAATATTTTATTTTAATTATTGCAGATTTGATAGTTATCATAAACCTTTACTCCTGATCTTAAATGGAACACATTCATCAAATCCGTTCCAAGGCTGCTGGAAAAATGTTGGTATCCTTCTATCGATCCAGTAGATATCTCTTGCTGATGCAATTCTCTATCTATATAAGGATGGAGTACTGTTGCCACATCTGGGCAGGAGCTGCTAGAAAGGACTTATCCTGCCTTGATAGAGTTCAAAATAGACTTCGTAGCCTTGTAAAGGGATGTCCTTTTCTCTTCCCTGCAACCTCTATCTCACAGAAGAGATGTTGCGAGTTTGTCTCTGCTTTATCGTTGTTTTCATGGAAAGTGCTTGGCTGAGCTCCATTCTATGGTCCCCCCTCGCCAATCTTTCACAAGAAACACCCGTCTAGCAGAAAACATTATCACTAATTTCCCCCGCTCTTTATCTGTACCTAAACCTAAACGTAGATTTCATGAGCACGCCTATGGAATTGTCTTCCGTTTTTTCTGCTTTCCAGTTGACTGCAGTGTGGTTGTCTTCAAGTCTAACGTAAACAAGTTTTTGATGAGCCGTTCCATATAAGTTAACAAATTTACCGAATCTCCATTACTAACGGTTACTATATTGTCGAATTTCTACTGTACACTCTTTAACCCTTATCCTCGAGTGGCCTCTTGGCCTTGATAAGTGATGAGGCCTATGTAAAAATAAACGAAATGCCGTAGGTATTGAACGTAACGTTAAATTCGTTGAAAAAAATTGAGTAAAAAAAAACGGAAAGAAACTAAGACATGTTCACGTGAGCCTCATATTTTTTTTCTAAACAATTCCCTTCTTGCAAGTAAAAAAAATAAATCGAGCTGAAATCGAAACCAAAACTTAAAGACCGTGAGTCAAGTTACGATAACCATTAGGCCAGATCTTTAAAAAGTGTTTCCAAACCAACTTATGTTTAACATACGGAAGCTGTCATATTTTACGGCTGCGCATGCGCAGTTGTGAAACAGTTGAAAACAGATAAAAATTACGATCCGCCAAATTTTCATATTTTGATCCCTTTGCAACTTTTTTTTTTCCGGACGAAAAGCGATTAAAAAGTTTTCCACGTGCCTGAATGCTCTGAATACCAAATTTTCAATCTGTAGATGAAAGATTCGTTGAGTATATAGGTTAAGAGGTATCCTCACACCAACACACACATTCTCACTTTTATAGATAGTAGACAGTAGCTGGCGATAAATACTATATGAGTATTGTGATCTGTAGCCACCAGACACTGACTTGCAATGAATAACTCATGAGTATTCTGATCTGTATTCATCATTCACTCGCTGGCGATAAATTGCTTGAGTATTGTGATCTGCACCAATTAGACACTGGCTGACGATAAATAACTTATGTGTATTGTGATCTGTATCCACCATACACTCGCTAGCGATAAGCAACTTATAAGTATTGTGATCTGTACCCACCAGACACTGGCTGGCAATATTCTATTTTCATAACAGAATTCAGTAGAAACGATTGGTGCGATTTGAAATATTCCATTTTTATTTGAACGTATGTTTACGATTACGATGATAACGGTCGAAGCGACAAGAAGACAATAATAATAATAATAATAATAATAATAATAATAATAATAATAATAATAATAGATATACTAGAGGACACTTTGACATTCAATGTTGTTCAAGACTCTTGATTCATCGAAATGTAAATTAATTCACATCACTTTTTTATGTTTATATAATTTTACTTATATGTTGCACTTTATTTAATCACCAAATATGTTTCGATAAGGAATATATATATCTGGATACCACTTAAATTTGTTTATTGAGGATATAAAAGCCAATAACATGCTGTAAATATTAGTTTATAAAGATTTTTATAATAAAAAAAAAGTAATGACCATTGTATATTAAAATACAAAATGTATATTAAATACAAAACTGCCCCAAATGAGATTAATTAATAAATACTCAGAGAGTAATATTGTGCTACATAGTTCAACATAAATAATAAGGTCCTGGATATGGCCTAAAACTATATCCGATGGTGAGGCCCCACCTTGCGGGCCTTGGGAAGTGTGGAGCCACCCTTTAATTGCCATTGCTCCCAGGTCCACTCTGACCCGGAGTGGTAGTACCTGTTAGGGTCCCAACTATGGGTTAAATAGAATCCGACTTAAAAAAAAAAAAAACAAATATACTCCATTAAAAATCGTTCCTCAAAATAACTAGATTCGGCATTAAATAACCTGAAAAAGGTTGATATGCCGTAAAACAAAAATAAGCAACCAACCATAAATAATAAACTCACATTGTAAGAGATGATTTTTAATTTACTCTTTTAGTTTAGCACTTCTTCGCAGACAACTTTCTTCTTTATTTGACCTGTTTCTTTTAGATGTTCTCTTTTTTTGTGTAAGGTTTCGCTGGATTCTTTCTTTGGTGAACTTTGCTGCGTCCGTCATTTATACGAGTTTCTTTCTTAAGCCATTCTAACAATGATCATGTATTATTATTATTATTATTATTATTATTATTATTATTATTATTATTATTATTATTATTATTATTATATTCGAAAACGAGGCTCCATCAAAGGAAGGTCACTCTCATATTCTTGTCCATGATCGTGAAATCAGCCTTTTTAAAACCAATTTTCGCGAATTGGTCTTTTTTTAAGCAATTTATCCTGCAAAAACCGCATTTTGTTATTTTCAAAGCATACAGTACGGATTAAGTAAGGAACACACACACACACACACACACACACACATATATATATATATATATATATATATATATATATGTGTGTGTGTGTGTCTGTGTGTGTGTGTCTGTGTGTGTCTGTGTGTGTGGTCACGAACAAGCTCCTATATGGTTGACTATTTTAAAAAAACTGATTACATATAATGATAGATGATGTATCGAGACACAGGAATGGGTATGTTTGATCTGGCAGGACAGTGGCTAATTAAAATTGTGGGGTCTGCGTTCGCGCCTGGTCCACAAAGTATGGAAATAAAAAATTTAAAAATTAAAAAAAAAAATGTTTACAAGTGTTTTTGATATAGATGTACATAAGAATACTTTGATAAGTATGTTTTAACTTAAATAGGTATGGTATAATAAAAATGTGGTGTCTGCGTTCGCGCCTGGGCTCCATAGAATGGAAATAGGCACAAACTTTAATAAAGACTTTTCATATCTATATGCGTAAGTATACTTTGATAATTATGTTTCAGTTTGACGAAATATGGTATAATAAAATTATGGGGTGTTCGTTCGCGCCTGACCTCCATAGAATGGAAATATGTTACAAAGTTTAACAAGGTTTTTTAATATAGATCCACAGAATATTATGATAAGTGTTTCAGTCTAAATAGGTATGGTATAATAAATTATGGGGTTTATCTATTGTATTTTTACTTTCACCATATTTTGCTTGGGTTCTGATACCCCCAAATTCAAAGCTATCTCTTTACAGCCCTTCCTTTTCATAACCTATCATACTTTCATAAATCAGAGTCCATTTTCTGTAGGCTGTTTTTGAACCCAGTCAACGACGGGTACTTTTGCTAGTATATATATATATATATATATATATATATATATATATATATATATATATATATATATGTGTGTGTGTGTGTGTGTGTGTGTGTGTGTGTTTTGTGTTTTTTTTTCTTTTTACTTAAAAAGAAAATACAACTTTCCTATATATGGATCGTGAAATTATATTCACTAGCAAAAGATCTAGCTAATTTGCATATTCTTTTAAACGTTCATTTTAATTAATTCCCTATCAGTTTTTTTTTCGGTATTCTCATGGTTTGATCATCTTCAGTTAATTATTACGTATAATTATATTAATGCAGATATTCTACATGATTTATACTTGCGTAATGTTGGCGTAAAAAGTGTACAGTAAACAATTTTTTCCATATATATTTACGTATACGTATATATTTTTATTTGAAAAAAATTGCCTACCAAACTTCTCCTACAGTTTTTGGTCTGCATTCATGAAACTTCATATATAAGGTATTTGAACCGATGCGAAACTTTATATTTGGGTTTTAATCCGGGAAAATCGGTACAAAAGTGTGAAAATGAGATTTTTTTTAATTTTCCAGGTAAAGATCGAACACCGCCATTACGAATACGCATGCATAATGTAGGATATTTTAATTTTTAGCCTTACTGCGAACATATTTTCATAGCTCAGTTATTAACAATAGAGG
>NC_136525.1:40847464-40909964 GCF_053919585.1 Euprymna scolopes
CTAGGCAATGATGGTAGGCAGTACATACGTCGGAGGAAAGACGAAAAATTTAATCTTACGTGCTCAGTTTCAAAGCTGCAAAATTGTAGATGTGTGGGACGTTATTAGTGTTAATGGTCCAGTGCCTATAGTTCGCGTGCAAGCTGGAATTAATTCAGTCAAGTACATTAATATGTTGACTGAGCATTTTCTACCTTAATTTGGCCAGAATTTGGATGTTAATCCCATCCTCAGTTAGGATAATGTTCGCATTCACACAACTGGCAATGTCAAGAGATTTCTTGAAGAGCATGATATTCCGTGTTTGGATTGGCCTGCACAATCTCCAGACTTCTAAAACGTATGCCATAGCATCAAGCAACAGCTACGCAATGAAAATTTTAAAATTTGGAAGAACTTTGGACAAAACTTAAAGAAAAGTGGGATGATGCATTGCCGCAGACTAATTCAAGGAAAGCCAAAAGATTGCAGGTTTTCAAATTGCAAGACGGCTATGCTATTAAATATTAACTAGTTCGTTGTGTTTCTGTTGTATTTATGTTGCATTAATGTTCTAAAGTTACATTTTAAAAAAAAACAATTTCCATTGTGCGGAGTTTCTTTTTGCCTTTTTGATTTGAACTTAATATTTTAAATTGACGTGAACACTAGGATACTTCAATTAAAAGTTCAATATGAACAAGTAAAATTATAGGGGACAAAAAGGCGAATCAAATGAGATATAGGTTGTTTAAACAGTTACATTCAATTTAGTTTAAATTTGCGGTTTTCGAAAAAAGAAAGCGCGGACTTTTATTGGCACCATTATATATATAGAACAGAAGACAGAACGTCGAGTAATATGATCATGGTCTATGTCACTTACCAGTTAGGGATATTGTATTGAGATCTTGATTTGGTCAGGTAAGCTGCTACGGGAAATATGTTTTTGATACGGGAATAGAAATACCGTTATATATATATATACATATATATATATATATATATATATATATATATATATATATATATATATACAGAGAGAGAGAGAGAGAGAGAGAGAGAGAGAGAGAGAGAGAGAGAGAGAGATAGTCATCTACATACCGTATTGTTTCGCTGTTTCACAGCTCATCAATGCGCCTAGACAAGCAACTACCTCCAGGTAGGATCAAACCCCGATGGCCCAAACAACAGAGCTTCTAACCGTTGCGCTATATACGGCTGCTGCTATGAGGGCAGTGAATTAACAATGTTTTGACATTGTCCAAAGTAAATAAGCTCAATTTTTTTTACACAAAGAGCATCCCTTCATACGCTAATGGTAATTTGTATATCACTTCCCAAATGCTCAACCTAAGATAGGGAGTATTATATATATATATATATATATATATATATATATATATATATATATATATATATATGCAACTTTTTCTCTGTGTGAGTTCGTTCCTTATAGATTCCGAAACGGCTGAACAGATTTTCTTTAAAATTTGCAGAACTTTAGTGTATAAGCCTAGTTAAGTTTTGTCTCAGAATACCCCCGATAATAACCGATAATCGAAACCGTTATTTTAATTAATCTATCATCGATAAAGCCATTTGAAGATGAGAATTGAATGACAAAACGAAGCGAGTTGCAGAGCTGCCGCAAATGCATTCGCAAATGCGGTCTCGGTGGTTGTGCTCTTTTGCAACCGCGATATTTTTAATTTTTTTTTTTTTTCAGGTTTAATTAAAATTTCACGATATCTTTTTCTTTATGAAATTTTTAGGTCGAAGCACAGAATAGTTACAAAACACCCTCCCTTTTCCCATGTTAAGAATGGCTTTCAAAATAATAACGTTATTATTTCAGCACGGTGGCTAAAGTGCACAAGTACCGCTTTTTCTACTCTTTATTTGTTTTATTTCCAGACGAGAAAAAAAGAAAATAAATAAATAAAACTTCAGCCTTTGTCCCATCGACGAAATGTCGCATCTCTCTGCCTGTTCTACAAGTATTTTAATGGTGAATGCTCCGACGAACTACGAGCCCTTGAGCCCCTTCGACGTAAATATGACAAGCAGCAAAATTCCACCCCTATACAGTAGAAATCCCTAGATGTAAGAAAGCCTTCTACTCTAACAGTTTTCTCCCTAGAACTGCTAGACTTTGATTGGTTGGTTGTTTTTGTTTTACGGCATATCAACCCTTTTCGGGTTATTTAATGCCGAATCCAAAGATTTTGAAGAACATTTTTTTTAATAGAATATATTTGTTGTTTTCACGTCGGTTTCTATTTAACCCATAGTTGGGACCCTAACAGGTACTACCACACTCCCCAAAGCCCGCAAGCTGGGGCCTCACCACTGGATATAGTTTAAGGTCATATCCAGGACCCCCATTGAGGGACTTTTACCCTCTGCAGGGAGGCAGTCGGCGTATTCTAATGCCCCACCGACAGGGCTAGCTAGACTTTGGAAATCCCTTTTGGGTTCCTGCTTTCCCAACCGTACTGACATGCAGAAGTTCAAGAGTAATGTGAACGGACATCTTGCTGTTTAACTTTCTACATAGTACCCCTGCAACTTATAACCCCGATAATAGGCCCCTATTAAAGATAATTCCCCCTCGCAATTTAATATGTTGGGAGGAAGGAAGATTTAGGATATTTATTCAAATTGGCTGCTTGCACCTTCGTGGGGAGTCATTTATCTGGGACGTAAGTGACAATGCATTTCGTAGCAGAAATTTTCAAGTCTACTGTTACTAAAAATAACATCCAAAGTCTATTAGAAAGTGTTGTGGAGTGCTAGTTATAGAGAAAAGGCAAGAAAATACAAACCGCTAATTAGAATAATAATTAATAATAATTAATGATAATAATAATCACTAATGATAATAATTATAATAAAAACTAATAAGAATAATAACGGTAATTAAAGTTCTGATTTTTTTTTAGATGAGGGCTAGTTGTTTATATTACTTGCACCAATCGAACTATCGAAACCATGGCCATAAAACAGAGACTAACTCAAAGAATACGAAAATATATACGGAGCCAGTAACTTTTCTCTTTTCTTTTCTAAACAACAACCAACATGCCTGAGGAAGGTCGAAGGCAAAATCGACCGAAACATTGCACAAATAACACTCAAGTAATATAAACGTTAACAGTAACAAGCGCATTAACATCTTTTTTTTTAAATATACCATGAATTAAAAAAATGTTTTTCCTTCTGAGAATTATTTGGGAAAAGTTAGGGTATATATTCAAAATGGCTGCTTGCTTCCTCGTGGTGTGACCATGTGTGCGTATCTGTATGGCTGGGCATAGACGACAGGAACGTTGGGTTGTATGATCGAGTTCTGTGTCACTCGCCAGTCAAGGGTATTGTATTAACATTTCGCTTAGGTTTGTTAAGCTAAGCTGCTAGGAAAAACGGCGATAAGGAAATGCAAAAATAAAAACTACAAAACATTTAAATTTATATATATATATATATATATATATATATATATATATATATATATATAAATTAAGACAAAACTGGTGATGGAAGCACTCCTCCGTTAATCGGTGTCGCTGACGATGTAAGTAGGTCTTGATTTACATGAAAAGCAAATAATTTAAAAAAAAACCAGCTCTCCATTATCCTATCTTGATAAATAAAGCCATTATTGTGAAACCAATAAGCGCTTAAAATATATCTCGGGCTGTTTGCTTGTCTGTATGTCTTAATGTCTGTTTGTCAGTCTTTCTCATGCATATATAAACACGTGTGTATGTGTGTCTGTGTGTGAGAAGAGTTAATTTTTTTTCACATGAAAATTAGTAGCTAAAAAAAAGTATGTTTATCTGTTTGTCAACTGTTTCACGAGGTTTGAAAACTCTTTTTAAATATCGTGATAAGCTGGTCTAATGGTTATCGTACCTGACTCATTGTCTTTGGGTTTTGGTTTCGATCTCAGCTCCAGAAGGGCCCTATCGGTGGGGCATTAGAATACGCCGACTGCTCCCTTGCAGAGGGTAAAAGTCCTTCAATGGGGGTCCTGGATATGACCTTAAACTATATCCAGTGGTGAGGCCCCAGCTTGTGGGCTTTGGGGAGTGTGGAGCCACCCTTTAATTACCATGGCTCCCAGGTCCACTCTGACCCGGAGTGGTAGTACCTGTTAGGGTCCCAACTATGGGTTAAATAGAAACCAATCTGAAAACAACAAATATATTCTATTTAAAAAAATTTCTTCAAAATCTTTGGATTCGGCATTAAATAACCCGGAAAGGGTTGATATGCCGTAATACAAAAACAACCAACCAACCAACCAGCTCCAGATTTTTTTTTTTTTTTTTTTTTTTATTTGCTTACAAGAAATGAACTCAGTTTATTTCCGTGTTGTACGTCATTTAGGAATGTAATGTTACATTTAATACCAGACAACGCCGGGTACATCTTTTAATATATATATATATATATATATATATATATATATATATATATATATATATATATATATATATATATATATATATAAATTAACAGCTGATGATTGCGGCGCTATTCTGTTCTTCGGTTTCAATGACGATGTAAGTGGGTTTTGATTTGCATGAAAATTAGATAATTATAAAACCACCGCTCTTCAATTTTTTAAATATTATTATTATTTAATTTTCACCCTGGACAAGGCACAGTGTTAATTTGAAGTAAGGGGCTACTATCGGGGACATAAGTTGCAGGGATATTATGTAGGGAGTTAGGCATTATGAAAGGAGAGGAGCAGCAAAAATGTCTGTTCACATTACATTTGAACTTCTGCATGTCAGTACAGTTAAGAAAGAAAAACCCCGGAAGGGAGTTCCAAATCTAGCAGTTCTGCAGAAGAAACTATTTGAGTAGAAGTCTTTCTTGCACCTAGGGATCTCTAGAGTGTAGGGGTGGGATGTAGCAACTTGTCGGGTTTGTCGGGGGTATTTACGTCGAGTGGGTACAAATGCTTGTAGTTCGTCATAGCATTAAAATGCTTGTAGTTCGTCATAGCATTAAAATGCTTGTAGTTCGTCATAGCATTCAAATGCTTGTAGTTCGTCATAGCATTCAAATGCTTGTAGTTCGTCATAGCATTAAAATGCTTGTAGTTCGTCATAGCATTCAAATGCTTGTAGTTCGTCATAGCATTCAAATGCTTGTAGTTCGTCATAGCATTCAAATGCTTGTAGTTCGTCATAGCATTCAAATGCTTGTAGTTCGTCATAGCATTCAAATGCTTGTAGTTCGTCATAGCATTAAAATACTTGTAGTTCGTCATAGCATTCAAATGCTTGTAGTTCGTCATAGCATTAAAATACTTGTAGTTCGTCATAGCATTAAAATGCTTGTAGTTCGTCATAGCATTCAAATGCTTGTAGTTCGTCATAGCATTCAAATGCTTGTAGTTCGTCATAGCATTCAAATGCTTGTAGTTCGTCATAGCATTCAAATGCTTGTAGTTCGTCATAGCATTAAAATACTTGTAGTTCGTCATAGCATTAAAATGCTTGTAGTTCGTCATAGCATTAAAATGCTTGTAGTTCGTCATAGCATTAAAATACTTGTAGTTCGTCATAGCATTCAAATGCTTGTAGTTCGTCATAGCATTAAAATGCTTGTAGTTCGTCATAGCATTCAAATGCTTGTAGTTCGTCATAGCATTAAAATACTTGTAGTTCGTCATAGCATTCAAATGCTTGTAGTTCGTCATAGCATTAAAATACTTGTAGTTCGTCATAGCATTCAAATGCTTGTAGTTCGTCATAGCATTCAAATGCTTGTAGTTCGTCATAGCATTAAAATACTTGTAGTTCGTCATAGCATTAAAATGCTTGTAGTTCGTCATAGCATTAAAATACTTGTAGTTCGTCATAGCATTCAAATGCTTGTAGTTCGTCATAGCATTCAAATGCTTGTAGTTCGTCATAGCATTCAAATGCTTGTAGTTCGTCATAGCATTAAAATACTTGTAGTTCGTCATAGCATTCAAATGCTTGTAGTTCGTCATAGCATTAAAATGCTTGTAGTTCGTCATAGCATTAAAATGCTTGTCGTTCGTCATAGCATTAAAATGCTTGTAGTTCGTCATAGCATTAAAATGCTTGTAGTTCGTCATAGCATTAAAATACTTGTAGTTCGTCATAGCATTAAAATACTTGTAGTTCGTCATAGCATTCAAATGCTTGTAGTTCGTCATAGCATTAAAATGCTTGTAGTTCGTCATAGCATTCAAATGCTTGTCGTTCGTCATAGCATTAAAATGCTTGTAGTTCGTCATAGCATTAAAATGCTTGTCGTTCGTCATAGCATTAAAATACTTGTAGTTAGTCATAGCATTAAAATACTTGTAGTTCGTCATAGCATTAAAATGCTTGTAGTTCGTCATAGCATTAAAATGCTTGTAGTTCGTCATAGCATTAAAATGCTTGTAGTTCGTCATAGCATTAAAATGCTTGTAGTTCGTCATAGCATTAAAATGCTTGTAGTTCGTCATGGCATTAAAATGCTTGTAGTTCGTCATAGCATTAAAATGCTTGTAGTTCGTCATAGCATTAAAATGCTTGTAGTTCGTCATAGCATTCAAATGCTTGTAGTTCGTCATAGCATTAAAATGCTTGTCGTTCGTCATAGCATTCAAATGCTTGTAGTTCGTCATAGCATTAAAATGCTTGTAGTTCGTCATAGCATTAAAATACTTGTAGTTCGTCATAGCATTCAAATACTTGTAGTTCGTCATAGCATTAAAATGCTTGTAGTTCGTCATAGCATTAAAATGCTTGTAGTTCGTCATAGCATTAAAATGCTTGTCGTTCGTCATAGCATTAAAATGCTTGTCGTTCGTCATAGCATTCAAATGCTTGTAGTTCGTCATAGCATTAAAATGCTTGTAGTTCGTCATAGCATTAAAATGCTTGTAGTTCGTCATAGCATTAAAATACTTGTAGTTCGTCATAGCATTAAAATACTTGTAGTTCGTCATAGCATTAAAATGCTTGTAGTTCGTCATAGCATTAAAATGCTTGTAGTTCGTCATAGCATTAAAATGCTTGTAGTTCGTCATAGCATTCAAATGCTTGTAGTTCGTCATAGCATTAAAATGCTTGTCGTTCGTCATAGCATTCAAATGCTTGTAGTTCGTCATAGCATTCAAATGCTTGTAGTTCGTCATAGCATTCAAATGCTTGTAGTTCGTCATAGCATTCAAATGCTTGTAGTTCGTCATAGCATTCAAATGCTTGTAGTTCGTCATAGCATTAAAATACTTGTAGTTCGTCATAGCATTAAAATACTTGTAGTTCGTCATAGCATTAAAATGCTTGTAGTTCGTCATAGCATTAAAATACTTGTAGTTCGTCATAGCATTAAAATGCTTGTAGTTCGTCATAGCATTAAAATACTTGTAGTTCGTCATAGCATTAAAATACTTGTAGTTCGTCATAGCATTAAAATACTTGTAGTTCGTCATAGCATTAAAATGCTTGTAGTTCGTCATAGCATTCAAATGCTTGTAGTTCGTCATAGCATTAAAATGCTTGTAGTTCGTCATAGCATTAAAATGCTTGTAGTTCGTCATAGCATTCAAATGCTTGTAGTTCGTCATAGCATTCAAATGCTTGTAGTTCGTCATAGCATTAAAATGCTTGTAGTTCGTCATAGCATTAAAATGCTTGTAGTTCGTCATGGCATTAAAATGCTTGTAGTTCGTCATAGCATTAAAATGCTTGTCGTTCGTCATAGCATTAAAATGCTTGTAGTTCGTCATAGCATTCAAATGCTTGTAGTTCGTCATAGCATTCAAATGCTTGTAGTTCGTCATAGCATTAAAATACTTGTAGTTCGTCATAGCATTAAAATGCTTGTAGTTCGTCATAGCATTCAAATGCTTGTAGTTCGTCATAGCATTCAAATGCTTGTAGTTCGTCATAGCATTTAAAATACTTGTAGTTCGTCATAGCATTCAAATGCTTGTAGTTCGCCATAGCATTCAAATGCTTGTAGTTCGTCATAGCATTAAAATGCTTGTCGTTCGTCATAGCATTAAAATGATTGTAGTTCGTCATAGCATTAAAATGCTTGTAGTTCGTCATAGCATTAAAATACTTGTAGTTCGTCATAGCATTAAAATGCTTGTAGTTCGTCATAGCATTCAAATGCTTGTAGTTCGTCATAGCATTCAAATGCTTGTAGTTCGTCATAGCATTAAAATACTTGTAGTTCGTCATAGCATTCAAATGCTTGTAGTTCGTCATAGCATTAAAATGCTTGTAGTTCGTCATAGCATTAAAATGCTTGTCGTTCGTCATAGCATTAAAATGCTTGTAGTTCGTCATAGCATTAAAATGCTTGTAGTTCGTCATAGCATTAAAATACTTGTAGTTCGTCATAGCATTAAAATACTTGTAGTTCGTCATAGCATTCAAATGCTTGTAGTTCGTCATAGCATTAAAATGCTTGTAGTTCGTCATAGCATTCAAATGCTTGTCGTTCGTCATAGCATTAAAATGCTTGTAGTTCGTCATAGCATTAAAATGCTTGTCGTTCGTCATAGCATTAAAATACTTGTAGTTCGTCATAGCATTAAAATACTTGTAGTTCGTCATAGCATTAAAATGCTTGTAGTTCGTCATAGCATTAAAATGCTTGTAGTTCGTCATAGCATTAAAATGCTTGTAGTTCGTCATAGCATTAAAATGCTTGTAGTTCGTCATGGCATTAAAATGCTTGTAGTTCGTCATAGCATTAAAATGCTTGTAGTTCGTCATAGCATTAAAATGCTTGTAGTTCGTCATAGCATTCAAATGCTTGTAGTTCGTCATAGCATTAAAATGCTTGTCGTTCGTCATAGCATTCAAATGCTTGTAGTTCGTCATAGCATTAAAATGCTTGTCGTTCGTCATAGCATTAAAATGCTTGTAGTTCGTCATAGCATTAAAATGCTTGTAGTTCGTCATAGCATTCAAATGCTTGTAGTTCGTCATAGCATTAAAATGCTTGTAGTTCGTCATGGCATTAAAATGCTTGTAGTTCGTCATAGCATTTAAATGCTTGTAGTTCGTCATGGCATTAAAATGCTTGTAGTTCGTCATGGCATTAAAATGCTTGTAGTTCGTCATAGCATTAAAATGCTTGTAGTTCGTCATAGCATTAAAATGCTTGTAGAACAGGCAGAGGGATGCAACATTTCGTCGATGGGACACAGGTTGAAGCTTAGATAACAGTTCATGATTTATCAGGTTGGTGACTCTCTTTTGAACCCTGTACAAGAGTGGGAGACTAGTAGCAGATGCACCATCCCAAATGTGACAACAGGACTCCATACATGGGCGAATGGTGGCCCTTTATAGGTACAGGATACTTTCAGGCGTAAGTAGCTTTCTAGCATGGTAGAGAGAGCCCACCTTCTTCGCAGCAGCCTTGGCAATGCTCTCGATGTATCTGTTCCAACTTGTGTTTCCTGTGAACATTAGGCCGAGGAGTTTAAAAGAATTACTTTCAGGTAGTATGTTCTTAAATAAAGCTATTAGGGTGAAAACAATAAGTGTTTAAGATGTGAATATCTCTCTCTCTCTCTCTCTCTCTCTCTCTGTCTCTCTCTCTCTCTCTCTCTCTCTCTCTCTCTCTCTCTCTGTTTGTACGTATTTATGTAATGTATCTTTATTTTTGGTAACAAGGCGGAGATCGAGTCGCACCGCCGGATCGTCTAGCTATTCGTTTCCTATTCCAGAAGCGACACTCTTCAATTATCTCATAAACATGTTTGAATGTCCGTCGCTCGCTCCACGACACTGAAGTGGTGAAAATTTCAGAAAATTAGTGATTCAGACGAGCGGTTTAAAAAGAACTTGTTTACATTGGAACTGAAAGCGACCATGTTGTAGTCAGCTGAGAAGCAGTCCCACAGTATTGTCTTCTATAGACAGTTCTAGCAAGAAAACTTTGCTTATGAAATTTTCGTTCAGCTTTAGTCACAGATGGAGAGATGGGGAAAATGTTGTCAGTTGTTGTAGTTAGACGGGCGTTTATTGTGGGACTATAGATTAAAGCTTAGTTGAGCTCTTGCTATGAAAATAAGAACAGAGCAGAATTAGATTCGCAATGTTGTTTCTGTAAAAAAGAAATAAAAAAGAAGAAAAGGACGTTGTCCACTAGATTTCGATGTCGGTTTTGTGTCCTTTCCAGACAGGAAAAAGTGTTCCGAGCTTTTCCTCTCTCGATGTGATAACAGTGTTCTATCTATCTTAATACGTGTTTGATACAGGTAGAGGATTGCGTCCGGAAAGCAATGCCTTAAGGAGCAGAAGAATTGTAAGAGCTTATAGCAGCAGCGGCAGCAGCTGTATCCAAATGACCAAGCCGTGTGTGAGGTGACGTCACGGCAAGGAAGAAAGAAATAAACAGATTAGAAAAAGAAGAAAGTATACGGAGACCGATTATCAGAGTAGAGAGCAGACAGGGTGAGACGTGTTACACACGTTGCCCTAGAGCGATAGGAAAAGACGCGTCCTAAAGATGGTCGGACGAAGACAGAGTACGACGTGTTCGAATCGGCAGAGTCTTGTTAAGCACATTGGAGTAAAAGAAGACTTTTGAACAAGAGACAAGGAATATTTTTATTTATTTATTTACTTGTGGACTATTATTTTCATCTTTTATAGTTGTGGTTTCACAACGTTCCGGCCAACTATTCCCGTGGCCTACGTCAGGTGGTTAACCGCGATGGCTAGAGGAATAATTGTCCGAAACGTCGTGGAACAACAACTATAAAGATGAGGATAATAAGCCGCAAATAAATAATTTTCTCAAACTCTAGATTATTCCATCATTGCTATGAGCAGTTCAGGATTTTGTTTAAAATCAAAATCAAATTAAAAAAAAAAAAAGGTAATTAAAGGAATCGTTTTTTGCATCGGAAAATAGGCTCAAAGTTTTTCTGATTTTTCTGATACCCGATTCCGATTCCGATTAACCGTCCTAACACAAATATATATATATATATGTGTGTGTGTGTGTGTGTGTGTGTGTGTGCATACATATATATATATGTGTACGTATGTATGTATGCATATATATATATATATATATATATATATATATATATATATATATATATATATATAAACAAGTGCATGTTCATCGGCTGATAGGAAGGGCGCGGTGGATACTAGAAAGCTGATTGGCTAACTAAAATCTCAATAGAAGGTGCTTATACAAAAACGACAAACAACCACAAAATTCGCGCATAAGCCTGAAGAGTTCTAGAGTGGATGAAACGCGGAATATTCAGTGTAGCTTAATCGCCATACATATTTTATAACTTACTATATATATATATATATATATATATATATATATATATATATATATATATATATATATATATATATATATATAATCAATGGTCCCCTTTCTAGGGGCTAATACTTGATCTCTATATGAGATACATAGATATTCAAATATTCAATTTAAGTTCTCCTTTACCTCTCAATTGTTGAGCTAGTAAAGAAGTTAACAATATTAATTCTCTTCTCCTGGAATCGCATTGAAATAACAATCTTTAACGTTTGATTGTAGCATTCTTCTTAAAATACTAATTATATTTGATCCGAATTACTTTGTTTCTTTAAATACCGGGATTTCTCCCCTTCAATACACAACACTAACACTTTGCCTCTACAAACACTGAGTTAATAAAGAAGTTGAGAACATAATTTTTCTCTCCTCAATTTACCATTTAAACATGTTATAATATATCATTATGTGGTTTATTGGTTTTACAGGATTCAAGGACATGAATTCATCTAGTCTGGTGGAGTTGGCCTTCGGGACAAGATCACAGTGTAGTATCTGTTCTTCAGATGCTGCACTTCAATTTCTTGTTCTCTGTAAGTGGAGGAGAAATATTTCACGACTGAGACAATTTTTACTTTTGTTCCTTTTCTCCACGTTAAAAAACGACCCTGGTGTCTAACTCTGTCCCGTGGGGAGGCATTGTAAATAGGAACATCACTAGAAAAAAGTGCACAATTTCTCGTGGGTGATTAATAGGGCTATGACAACAGCATATTCTTTTCCTTGTTTTGATTCTCAGGTATATATCCAATGATATCTTATATGTCTTTAAGTAGAGTGATGTGGTTCTCGGTTGATTAATTATGCCTAACTGTGTCGGATATATACTCGAGAGTTAAAACAATGAAAAGTATATTCTGCTGTCATAGCCCAAGTTATTAATACTTCAGATATCTTATTTAGCCGTGAATATTATATGATTTGGAATATTTAGTCAGGGTTTACTAGCTTTATTCGAGGTTGACCTGACAATCCATTGTAGAGACCTTAGACAATCGAAAACAGTGTCTAGTAGGCATTCAAGTTCTCTACTGTCGACATTCAAGTTCTCTTCAGTGAGCATTGAAATGTGTGTGCATATATATATATATGTGTGTGTGTGTGTCTGTGTGTGTATGTATGTATGTATGTATGTATTATTATTATTATTATTATTATTATTATTATTATTATTATTATTATTTACTATAATGATTATTAAATATCTACAGATTTCATCCTTTCGAGAATGATCAGTGCAGGGTGTCTCGATTAACGCCAGTTGAAAGATTCGAAACCCGGCAATAGAAGTCATGTCTGGCTTCATTAGTAAGGACTTAAGACTGTAGCGAGAGAGGGTGGTGTGTGTGTGTGTGTGTGTGTGTGTGTGTGTGTGTGTGTGTGTGTGTGTGTGTGTGTGTGTGTGTGTGTGGCGATGTATGTATGTATGTATTTATTATTATAATTTATTATTATTATTATTATTATTATTATTATTATTATTATTATATACCTACAGACACTAAAGTTTCATCCTTTCAGGAATCATCAGTGTAGAGTGACACAATTCCGGCCGGTCGGGAGATTCCAACCCGGTCATTAAGTCATCTCTGACTCCATTGGCAAGGAACAAACCTCACGGCAAACCTCAACCACGAATAATATCGTTGAAATTGAAAGATTTACTTTTAAATATCGTAGCATCCGTCCAGAGTGATCTAATGATTATAACGTCATGATCTGCACACACACACACACACACACACACACACACACATATATATATATATATATATATATATATATATATATATATATATAGAGAGAGAGAGAGAGAGAGAGAGAGAGAGTAAAGCAGCATTTTTTTCATTCAAGCAAATATTATTAAATGCAATGGAGGACCTTTGCTATACAATTCTTTTTTTTTTTTTTTTTTTTTTTTTAATTTTCGATTTTCCGTATAATTTTTTATATCAAAATCAAAAATATTAATAAAGATGCCATAGTTGTTGCTTTCGATTCGTCCCCGAATCATCTTCAGGTGTTGAAGTAATAGTTTGAAGGAGCGAAAATGAGAATTAAAAGTGAAAACTGAAATATACAGTAAACGACGTTAGATGATTAGCCAAAACATAAAAAAAACGATGAAAAATAGATAAAAAGTCCGAGTATTAAAAGCAGCAAATTCGTGGGCACCGTTAACAAAGTCCGTCCACTACGAACTACGCAGGACATATGAGAACGTTACTGCTTTTCTCGAATGCAATATGGAACCTTTATTGTATTTATTTGCTTCCCCACCAAAGCAAATTAGGCACAAGGCCGTTTTTAATGTGGGGTAAAAACAAGCTCCCCTAAAAGTAGGCAAAAAGGGGGCACTCTGGTTACCAAAAATAATAATTGTCCCGGTATAGAGGGTTTCCCCTCCATTGACTGGTACAAATTATCTTAAGTGCAGCATCTGCAGAACAGATATCACTTTGATCCCGGCCCGAAGGATGGAACCTTTATTAATATTTTTGATTTTGATATAAAAATGATGATACGAAAAATCGAAAAATAAAAAAAGAACCATAAAGCAAAGTGTCTCCACTGTATTTAATAATATATATATATATATATATATATATATATATGTGTGTGTGTGTGTGTGTGTGTGTGTGTGCGTCATTTGTTTTTGTGATATGTTTTGAATGAATTCAATTATTTACGAAAGTGCATTTTTACCTAAATGCAAGTAGAGAATAATTTTCCCTTTAACTAATTTGGTACCCCCACATGGGGAGCGGCATATATATTATTTTTAAAATATAATTATCCACTGACACGTGTTTCATCGTCTACGACTCATCAGAGTGGCTGAATCCAGCGGGATTCGAAATCGGGACACCCACGATAATGAGCCTAAACTCTTTATCCGTTCGCCCATCTCACACGACTGTTTAGATATATCGCACTTTACTTAGATGTTATTTTATTTTATTTTTTTTTTTTCAAATTCAAATATTTACGAAAGTGCATTTTTACCCAAATGCGAGTTTTACTTTAAACTGATTTGCTGCCCCCACATGGGGAGCGGCATATGTATTGTTTTTAAAATATAATTATCCACTGACACGTGTTTCGTCGTCTACAACTCATCAAAGTTATTCGTAGATGACGAAATACGTGTCAGTGGATAATTATATTTTAAAAATAATATATATATATATATATATATATATATATATATTATGTGTGTCTGTTTTCGTGTATGAACGTTTGTTAGTATGACGTGTGTCGCTTTTATATTTGTTTTATATTGAATTTGAATGTAGATGCACACGAAATTTAACTTCTATCTGATCTTATAGAAGAAGCAATTTATACGTACATAGCATCGACGTCACTCAATGTAACGTCGACAAAAAATAATCTAATAAATAAGCAAATAAGAGGTTTAGTGCACTAAATGACTGCTAGGTGTCACTACGAGCCGGTAAAAGCTTATTCTTATTCAGACTCAAAGCCGATACATTGAAATACCGGAACCGGAAGTGACTGAAAAGAAACAAGATGTCTGCCGCACTGCAGGCGCTAGAAATGAAACGTCATTTTTATGGGAACGGAATATCAGAGTGTAAGATTATCGACAACAAAATATGCCACTGTATACATACGTGCGTTTTTTTGTTGTTTTTTTTTTAATTTTTTTGTACGATGCGAGGGTGTTTATACGGGGTCTCTTTCTAAAGTTGCTTCTTCTCATAGTTGCTACATTTGTCATTGCTGTTTCGACTAGTTGTTGCTACAGAAATAAGCTTCTTTTCCTGAAGCCAATTTGTCGTCCAAAGAGTCGAGCTTCAAAACGATACCGACCTTGTGAAAATCCGTCGCCTTTGTAGAAAATTTTAGGCATACATGCATACATACATACATACATACATACATACAATACATACATACATACATTTAAACATACATACATGATGATGATGATTGCAACGTCTTGTCAGACGAGTGCCACTCCCTCAGACATTTAAAATCCATGAGCCCAAATACCTGAGGGAGTATCTATACAAAGATGATATTACAGAGTCTTAGCTTTGTACGACAGCTAAGTCTCTCTCTCGGTTCAAAATGTTGAGATCCAGCAACAAGCAAGAGCAAGATAGCCAGCAACAACTTAAACTGCAGACCAGCTTAATGCGGGTACTGGTCTTCCGCTTTATGGTTTTTTAAATCAGAGATTTGCTTCTCCTAGAAAGGTTGCCTTCACCACGGCTTACGGAAGCCCTCTCCACCCCAATACACATATACACACACACACAAATATACACATACATACATACATTTAAACAGATACGTGAGATTTATATAATAGATAACATCAGTATATATACTTACAGGAAGACCCGACGTTGCCCAGGATTGAATGATGATCAACGAATTTTTATATTTTTGTTGTCATCGAAATCTGTGAAATCGCCCGGGAGGAAGCTTCACATGCTTCCATGCTGTAACTTAGTCCAAAATATATGTTATTCTACGTTGCACTCTACAGAACCTACTGTTTCTTTTATAAAATTATTTTATATAATCTTCTTTCCAGTTAACGAGAAAAAAAACACTAAGAAATTTACGTGTGGGGTTTGAATCTACAGATCACGTCATGCGAAAAAAAAACCACGCTATCAACTTTACGCATAGTAGAATTTTCACGGCCCGTTGTTCTATTATTGTTGCTAAGCGACAACATGGAAAAAATGGCTTTACTGATGATAGATAAATTAAAATAACGGTTTCAATTATCGGTAATTATTGGGGGTATTCTGAGACAAAACTTAACTAAGGTCACTCCCAGACTTATACATTAAAGTTATGTAAATTTGAAAGAAAATGTATTCAGTCGTTTCGAGATCTATATGGAAGGAAATCACACACACGACAGACAAAGTTGCATTTATATAATTGTAGATATATGTGTGTGTATGTATGTGCGTGTGTGTGTGTATGTAAACAATAGTATACTAAAATAAAATATAGACAGACAGGCCCACAGAAAGTCATTCATTTGTAAATTACTGAGATAGCTTTTCGAGTAAATGGTTCGAGAGAATTCTGCAAAAGGAATTAATTTAATTGAAATAAATAAGCAATTATGAAGATGAAGCTTTGTTCTTGAATGGCGTTTTCGATGTTCGATTTTGATCAATTTCAAATCGATCGTTCAACTGAATACACCTCTCGAAAAATCGATATAAATTATTCTTCCAATCAGAAGAAGTGTTCTTAAATTCCAATTATCATTAATGCGAGGTTGCTTTATGCACGAACCATTAATTTAATAATTGTCTTGAAAGAAAGATTGGCATATATATATATATATATATATATATATATATATATATATATATATATATATATATATATATATATATATATATATATATATAATTATTTACTATAATAATCATTAAATACCTACAAACACTAGTGTTTTATCCATTCGGGCATCGCCAGTGCAGGGTGTCACGATTAACACCAGTCGATAGATTCGAACCGGGCGACAGAAGCCATCTTTGGTTTCATTAGCTAGCGCCCAATCCATTCGGCTACCGTTAACCGAGAGAAATGCTGTTAACTTTTAAACATTTATTTTTTTTAATATTTTCTTTTGTTTTTTAACGTCTGTCAGAGTGATCTAATCATTATATGATGATCAGCGCATAAACGCTAAATTGACCGACTTTTAATTCAACTGAAAGTGCTCAACGATAAGAAACGAGTGTCTTTAAAGGGATGAGATAATTATTTACTATAATTATTAAATACCTACAAACACTAGTGTTTTATCCATTCGGGCATCGCCAGTGCAGGGTGTCACGATTAACACCAGTCGATAGATTCGAACCAGGCAACAGAAGCTATCGCTGGCTTCATTAGCAAGGACCCAATCCATTCAGCTACCGTCAACCGCGAGAAATGCTGTTGAATTTTAAACATTTATTTATGTGGCCGACTTGTAACAGTGTGGGGATGGAATTTCTTCCCCCCCCCCATCCAACGAAAACACCAGGTTTATCATGTATAAAATTAACATTTTGTTTATAACATCGAATGGAAATAACATTTGACGAATTGATGAGAATAGGAGACTTTTATGAAAACATAAAATCATAAAATTGCCATCCCATTTATGAAACCGCTGTAATGAAAAAATCCAAAATGAAATAACAAAAGTTACAAAAAAGAAAAAATGTAAGTTTTTGAATTTCAACAAAATTTTGTACTATATATATATATATATATATATATATATATATATATATATATATATATATACTAGCAGGGAAATCCCATGTTGCCCAGGATTGAATGGGGTGAACGAATGTCCCACAACATACTTTTAGTGTCATCGAAATCGATAAAATTGCCCATGTTTCAATCAAATTGATCGATTCATTACTATCGTTTGGAACCCATTGCGCTGCAATGGGAGGGGACTTTACGTGGCTTCCTTCAGTAATTTCGTTCGCAATTCTTTGCAGTCTACATTGCACTATAGAGAATCTACTGTTGATTTTATAAGATTATTATTATGAATTCAATTAAAGTATCATGGTTCAATTGTGCTCTGAACAGAAACATTCATTCCGAACGCGCCCCTGTGTTATCAATTATACTGCTGGTTTTACAAAATACTTTCACATAATGGCTTGAATTAAAGTTTACAACACAAAAGTCAAGTATTATGTTTCAATTGCATTCTAAACAGAAACATTCATCGATTTTATAAGCCGGGCCCTTCTGCTTGTGCGGTAATAAAACTTCTCACAAATGGACTCGTGATGTTAGATTTTATTAGTTGCTTAATTTCGATTATCGACTAACGATTTCCGATATTTATAAGAGGCATTCCGATACAAAACATTTCTAAACACACTCCCAGACACATAAAATATATTGATCTGAAATTTCATTTAAAAAAAATTGGCCCAGTCGTTTCGGAGTCTATAAGAAATGAACTTACACACACAAACAGTGCCTTTTTATATTAAGTACAGATATATATATATATATATATATATATATATATATATATATATATATATATAGTAATTTATAAAATATATATGGCGATTAAGCTGCACTGAATATTCGGCGTTTCATCCACTGTAGGATTCGTCAGGCTTATGCGCGAATTCTGTGGTTGTTTATCGTTTTTTATATATGTTGAGGATTTTAGTTAGCCAATCAGCTTTCTAGTATCCACCGTGCCCCTTCCTATCAGCCAATGGGCATGCATTTTATCGAACAAAGGATCTGTTTTAGAACAAGGTTAGTGGTTTAAGGCAGACGATTTTCCTCATTTCTGCTCTTTACATATATATATATATATATATATATATATATATATATATATACAGATGTGTACACACATACATGCCCACATACATGTGTACAAACTGTCATTAGCATATTAAGCGATGCTCTTTGTGTAAACAAATCGAGCTTAGGCATTTGGACGATGTCAATACATCGTTAATTCACTACCCGCACAGCAGCAGTATAGCGTAATGGTTAGATGCTGTGACTGTCGTTTGGACGGTCGGGTTTCGATCCTAGCTTGAAGTGGTTGCCTGTCTAGCCGCACTAAACCAACGAAACAGTACTATATGTGAATGACTAATATATATATATATATATATATATATATATATATATATATACATAGTAATTTATAAAATATATATGGCGATAAAGCTACACTAAATATTCGGCGTTTCATCCACTCTAAGATTCCTCAGGCTTATGCGCGAATTCTGTGGTTGTTTGTCGTTTTTATATGGTCCTCTTCTATTGAGGATTTAGTTAGCCAATCAGCTTTCTAGTATCCACCGCGCCCCTTCCTATCAGCCAATGGGCATGCATTTTATCGGACAAAGGATCTGTTTTAAAACTAGGTTAGTGTTTTTTTATATATAAATATATATATGTGTACATACATATATGCACATATATATACATATATATGCATACATATATGTGTGATCGTCTATGTATATTCATGTTTATTTAATTTATTTATTTTTTATTTTCTATTGTTTTTGTTAGTTTTAAAACTATTAATTTACTCTAGGATAGCGATACAAAATAGTTTTAAAACTATCAAAAACAATAGAAAATAAACAAATAAATAAATTAAATAAACATGAATATACATAAACGATCACACATATATGTATGTATATATATATATATGTATATATATGTGCATATATGTACGCGCACATATATATATTTATATATAAACTAACAATAAAAAGTTATGACAACAGGACCATTGCCAGCACCCTCAAAATACATCGCTGGATTGCCACGAATAACAAGGATGTGCCCAGAGTGATGAAAACAAAGTTCCCGGTCACGGTCTTTGGTGTGGTCTCGAGGTAGGGCCACATCATGCCACTTCACATCTTCGAAGTCAGTTTTAAAGTCAACACCAAAGTGTACCTACATGTGCTGAAGAGTGTGGTGATCCTTTGGTGCACTCGGGTGGCCGTTGAAGTCCAAAGAGACCCAGGCTTGGCTTAAGAAGGAGTGCTACGATTGTGTACCCTTCTCTTACTGGCTTCTCTTCTCCCCCGACCTGAACTCGCTGG
The DNA here is from genome assembly GCF_053919585.1 of Euprymna scolopes. Taxonomy (NCBI): domain Eukaryota; kingdom Metazoa; phylum Mollusca; class Cephalopoda; order Sepiida; family Sepiolidae; genus Euprymna; species Euprymna scolopes. Next base: position 40,867,429 of record NC_136525.1, read on the forward strand.
ACTACTTCGTTTGATCATATGTCGAGAACATCACCAACATGACCTCGCACAACACTAAAGCCAGTCTAATCGCCGTCATCTGTCGAGTATTCGCAGAGCTCCTGCCGGTGCTTGTGGAAACGGCATGCTCCCAGTTCCGGACTCGTATCAGTTTAAAATGACAGTCTTCTGAAAATTGAAGGTTTAATTTTCAGTACAGGCAGTCTTAAGAATTAAATTAAAAATTATCTAAGACTTCTATCTAACCATGACTGACAGAACGAGAAAATTCTACATATGTAAATTTAATAAAGGGTTTAGTTAAAAATTCCCTGTTCATTCCTGAGTTCGATAAGATGCATCTGAAGAAAATCAGACGTTGCATCAACAGAAACGTTGTGAGAACAACATCCAAGATGAGAACAGCAGTGTGAATAATGCAATTCACCACTCTGTGTTAAATTAAGATTCCAAACATAACTAACTAAATAAAATACCATCACAACAAATAATAGATAAAACTCAGTACAATTTACACATTTATTTACAGCTGACAACATATATAGAACATATAACAAACCATAAATGTAACATTATATAAAACATGCACGAGGGAAGAACAGATGTACACAAGTTTATAACAATAGCAGAATCTTTAGAAAATAACCTCCAGACCGTAGTGGATGGGGCCGTAAATGGATGGTAATATTTAATGCGACTACATTGAATAGATGTTAGCTTCACTACATAATCTAGTTACCTGTGGTTAGAAGCAAGAAAGACAAGTCTTACCGTGGGTGCTCAGCGAGTGAGTTCAGGCGAAGAAAAGGAAGAACAAACCTGGCGGCCAGCATTTTTATTTCGTCCGTTCTCGCGTAATCTCGTGTGTGTGTGTGAAGATGGAAACTATAAAACGATGTTTATTTCTCGGTGCTGGGAGATTGTTCCCGATCAGGCAGAAGAGAAGGCAACGAGAGTAGAGCCAGAGGACTGTAGCGATAATCTTTCTTGAACATTTCGTTTGTGTATTTGAGGTGAACCCCCCCCCCCATTATACTTCAAGCTATTTCGGCAAGACCCAGTCCGGGGAACCTGGAACGTACCGCGAACATTGGATGGAGTCATGTGGTGTGATGCGAGCAGCATTGCAACAGGGGTCGTTTTGAAAATTGGAGGAGTAGTTGCAGAAGATGCAGCCTGGTTGAGGAAAAAGAATGGCGTCAGCCACATCAATGTGGCGGAATTAGACGTGACAATAAAAGGAGTCAATATGGCCTTGAAATGGGGACTACGTGACATCTGCATCAAAACAGACTGCCACGGTGTTTGCTTGGCTAAAGTCTCTCATTTCAAGCGAAAAAAAGGATAAAAACGAAAGGAGATGCGGAGATGTTAGTGAAGCGCAGGCTTGGGGTGCTGGCTGAGCTGATGCAAGAGTTTTGTTTGAAGCTTCGCGTAAACATGGTGGCTTCTGAAAAGAACCGAGCAGATGCTCTCACGAGAGTGAAGAAGAGTTGGCTGTTGTCAACGAAAGATGTTGTTGCTGCATCGGATCTAGAGGATGTTGGCGTGCAAGAACTGCACAATTTGCACCATATGGGGGTAGAGAGGACTTGGTACTTAGTGAAAAAAGTCGACACGAGGATCACCAAGGAGCAAGTGAGGCAAGTGGTCAGGACATGCGACAGATGTCAGTCGATTGATCCTGCTCCAAGCACGCATGAAGCTGGCCAATTGGAGGTGAGTGGGACCTGGGAGAGACTGGCGTGCGATGTCACCCATCAGAGGTGGACTTTACCTGACCATGATTGACTGTGGGCCCGGGCGATTTGACCTATGTAAGAAGCTACGTGGAGGAACAGGCAATGAAATAGCGGCAATCCTTGATGAGGCGTTTTTTGGAGCGAGGCCCCGTGGTAAAGTTGCTAACCGACAACGGGACTGCATTCAAGTCAATAACAGTGACAGAAGTACTGAAGAAATGGAAGATCCAACAATTTTTCAGAGCTGCATACAGACCCTGCGGCAACGGAATCGTGGAGAGAAACAACCGCACCATAAAGGCAGTTGCGGAAAGAGGAGGCACCTCACCTGAGCAGGCCGGTTCTGGTATAACATGTCGCCTAAACTGGGACAAGTACAAGAGACGGTCCCGCAACTGTCAACGTTTGCATATTCCTGGAGACATCCCAGGGTGGAGCCGGCAAGCCGAGAAGTAGAGGCCACAGGGACAATTAAACTCGGGGACGAGGTATGGGTGAAGCCACCGGGGCCGTGCTGCACCACACAATGGAGTAGAGGTCGCGTGACTGGGAGGAACACTAGAAACAACATTGTGGTGGAAGGAGTCCCGAGGCACATTCTCGACGTCAGACCAGTGGAGGGCGAAGCAGTGGAGGGGAGTGTGCAGCCACAGGAGGAGGACGAGACACCTCAGAGACCAAGTAGAGAGAGGCGACCGCCACAGTGGATGAGAGACTACGAAAAGTGATCTTGAGATCAGGAAGGCATGTGGTTAGAAGCAAGAAAGACAAGTCTTACCGTGGGTGCTCAGCGAGTGAGTTCAGGCGAAGAAAAGGAAGAACAAACATGGTGGCCAGCATTTTTATTTCGTCCGTTCTCGCGTAATCTCGTGTGTGCGTGAAGATGGAAACTATAAAACGATGCTCATTTCTTGGTGTTGGGAGATTGTTCCCATCAGGCAGGAGAGAAGGCAACGAGAGTAGAGACAGAGATAGAGACTGTAGCGATAATCTTTCTTGAACATTCCGTTTGTGTATTTGAGGTGAACCCCCCCACCCATTATACTTCATTACCTGAATTGATTTTTTACAATCACAGTTTTAAAATGGAGCTGTAGTGTTGTTTTCTTTTGGGCGACCATTTAATCGTTCCACGCTGTACTTAACCCGACAATGTGTGTGTACATATATATATATATATATATATATATATATATATATATATATATATATATATATATAATTTAGGAAAACTCGTCCCCAGAAAACCCGTACCCGGAAAACCCATACACGAAAAAACCGTACCCTGAAAACTCGTCCCGTTTTGGTAGGTAAGAAAACTGGTCCTTATTAAATAAAGAAGGGACCAGTTTTCCTACCTAGCAAAAAGGGACGAGTTTTCCGGGTATGTGTATTTTGGGTACGGGTTTTCCGGAGATAACTTTTTGGGGCACTATATATATATATATATATATATATATATATATATATATATATATATGCTTTTATTTGTTTTTGTTAGCGATACTTTTTTTAATGAATTTTATACTATAGTGCATTTTTACCTAAATGCGAGTTGGGAATAATTTTCTCTTTGACCAATTTGGTACCCCCTAAATGGGGAGCGACATATATATTACTTTTTTAAAATATAATATAATTATCCACTAACACGTGTTTCGTCGTCTACGACTCATCAGAGTGACTGGATCTAGTGAGATTCAATATATATATATATAAACAAACAAAATGTTTGAGCCCTCTACGAGTGGCGGACGGATGTTTATTTAAATAGGCATTCGGACAGTTTAATTTCGGCCACCGATTCCATAGTCAGGGGGTAGGACTGCCGACTGTCATCACGACGGTTCTAGGTTCGATCCTCGGCTTGGGAGAGGTGTTAGTCTAGCGGCACTGATGAGTTGTGAAACAACGAAACAGGTCTGTATGTCGATGACTAAAATATATTTTATAAAGCTCCCCTCTTCGGTAGAGCACTCTCGTAAATTATCTTACTCGCTACTTAATTTAGCTGAAATAATGCGAAGCTCGCGATTTGTTTACAAACAAAATGTTTGAGCCCTCTACGAGTGGCGGACGGATGTTTATTTAAATAGGCATTCGGACAGTTTAATTTCGGCCACCGATTCCGTAGTCAGGGGGTAGGACTGCCGACTGTCATCACGACGGTTCTAGGTTCGATCCTCGGCTTGGGAGAGGTGTTAGTCTAGCGGCACTGATGAGTTGTGAAACAACGAAACATGTCTGTATGTCGATGACTAAAATATATTTTATAAAGCTCCCCTCTTCGGTAGAGCACTCTCGTAAATTATCTTACTCGCTACTTAATTTAGCTGAAATAATGCGAAGCTCGCGATTTGTTTACAAACAAAATGTTTGAGCCCTCTACGAGTGGCGGACGGATGTTTATTTAAATAGGCATTCGGACAGTTTAATTTCGGCCACCGATTCCGTAGTCAGGGGGTAGGACTGCCGACTGTCATCACGACGGTTCTAGGTTCGATCCTCGGCTTGGGAGAGGTGTTAGTCTAGCGGCACTGATGAGTTGTGAAACAACGAAACAGGTCTGTATGTCGATGACTAAAATATATTATATATATATATATATATATACACATATACACACATATATATATACATATGCATATATACACACATACACACACACACACAAACATATATATATATATATATATATATATATATATATATATATATATATATATATATATATATACAAAATTGCATTTATATAATTGTAGAGATAGATATTTCCGTTCTATCGATGAAAATATTATTTCAAACCGAAGCATTACGCACCGACAGACAGCGCATTTTTATAGAAATGTGTGTTCTTGACAGAGACTGACAGACGAAATCTCTTTTAAAAATGCGATGACGCACATCAACACACACACACACACACACAATTGCAATGATACGTCGCAGTAGGCGGGGCGAACAATGTTAAGTCTCCTGTTTCGCCAACCATGTCTTAAGTGCTGATCTTGTATGCCTCAAGCTGCGCGGATCAGTCGAGCATCAAATTGGGAGCCTTTCCAACCCGGTGTCAACTGCCGTCCATAAAAACGAGATTTGATGGCATATTACTCGGCAATTACATAACCATTTAAGAGGCGGCCGCTTAATGTACACGTTCGACTACATAGAAAAATAAGCGGGGCTTATTACTGTCAAGAGAGGACATAACACAAGGGGAAAAGGTGCACGAGTGGGGATACGGAGTCGGAAAGTATAAGTTTCGATTTCGACTCCTATAATAAAAATAAATATCAGACTCCAATTCTGGCTCATTGTTTTAAAGTCTTCCAATATTAACGTAGAACGTGTTCGCTGATTTTTTGGAAATAAACAAAAAATCAAACATCGCATCCGACTCCTAGCATTAATACAATCTTGACTCCGACTCCTTTCAAAGACTATAACTTTAACTCCTTGTACTAAAGTCTGCTTATATTCCGACTGCCTGTCTATTCTTCAGATATTAAAAAATCAGACATCGATTCTAACCTCTAACATTCTAACGAGTTTAACTCCGACTCCCTCCAACGCCCAAGACTCTGACTCCTTATTTTAAAGGCATCCAATATTCAAACTCTTTTGTTGATTTTTAGGAGATTAAAAACTAAACCACGAACTTCGACTCTCATAATTTTTACGAGTCCGACTCCAGCTCCTTCAAAGACCTCCAACTCATATAATTTTAATGAGTTCGACTCCTTCAAAAACCTCCGACTTCTTATTTTAATGTCTTCCAATGTTAAGACTGTGTATTTATCGTTCGGAGGTTAAAAAATAATGTGCCTGTATAGCTAAAAGTCGAAACCTACAAAACAAACCCATAAAACGTTGGGACATTTTTAATCGGTTTTGCGTTGGATGAATAATATCTAATTTTTTATTTTAAAAAAATTAAAAGGGCTTAATACTGTTAAACGATGCCATACCATGAAGGAGACAGTAACAAGGTTCCGGAGTCGGAAGTTACAAGTTCCGACTTCGACTACGAGTGTTACAATTTTAATAACAAAATTAAAAAAAATATATTTATTTTATATAGGGTGTTTACACGTCGTCTCTTTTTTCCTCCTCTGCTATATTCACTTGTTCTCGTCGTAATCGTTTCGTCTAGTGCAGGTGGGGAGTGCTCGCACCCCATAGGGGTGTAAATCGATATTCCAGGTTTGGTTGGTTGTTTTTGTTTTACGGCATATCAACCCTTTTCAGGTTATTTAATTCCGAATTCAGTGATTTTGAATATAAAATTTTTAATAGAATTTTTTTTTCAAGTCGGTTTCTATTTAACCCATAGTTGGGACCCTAATAGGTACCACCGTTCCGGGCCAGAGTGGACCTGGGAGCAATGGCAACTAAAGGGTTGCTCCACACTCCCCAAAGCCTGCAAGCTGGAACCTCGCTATCGGATATAGTTTAATGTCATATCCAGGAAGAATATTCCAGGAGTTGCGAAAAAAGTTCAGATAAAAAACTAATAAAAAACTGGGATATTGAATATATGTGACTTTTTCATGTTTCTGAGTTTCACATTAATTTTTAGTTGTTATTTTCTTGTTTTCGTTTTTTTTTTTAGGTTTTTTGTTTTTTTATTTATTTACTTTTTTTTTTTTTGCTCCTAAACAAAAGGAGGTTGACCTGTAAATTCGCCCTTGTCCTTTCGTCCATTTGTCCGTTCGTCTCTCTGCACTTTTTTCAATAACTACGCCTTGGAATTTTTTTTTTTTTTAAATTTTGCATAAACATTAAACATGATATGAGTAAAAAAAAACAGTAACAGAGCGGATTTTTCGGGAAAACTCCAGTTGCCGTTCCCCTAGGGATGCCTTTCAGGTTAAAATGGCTAAAATTGACACTTTTGTGCTTATTAAAAAAACGTAATGCCTTGGATTTTTATAAAACTTTTTTAAAAATTGTAACTAACTGATTTCTATATAATTTTGTTTGTCTATACTTCGCGATAACTCTTGGGTGTGCCCCAAGGGCTTTTTTAGGGATAATAAAAACACTCCTTTTCTGTGTATGTCTAATTAGCAGTTTTGCATGGTACTGAACTCCAATTTAAATATGTTAAGGCTTTGGGGACTTTTGGGGCTAAATGGGGAGGAGGCAAATGATGGACTTGATCATTTCTTTTTTGCATGGTGCAGAACTCATATTTACATATGTTAAACCTAAAACTGCACTGTTTGTTAATTTTCACCATTTCATTTTTGTTTCATATTCGAGTCCAAATCTTACAACACAAGACTCCCATCTGTCCGCTAACTCGTTGGGTATCGAACTAATCTGTCTAACGATCTTGTTAAGTCATTAACTCAACTTGACTAAAGACACAACTCGGATGATCCTCCTTTGTCACTTATATTTTGTTTAACATAATCAAAAAAGGGGATAACAGTTCTCTCAGGGAGGGGTTAACGTCGGCCAATGGGAAAACATACCTGGTCCATCTTTGGTCTTGTTTGACGGGAAGTTGTAAAGAAGACTCATTTAATGAATCAACAAATCTTGAGTTGTCTTTTCAGCAACTTTATTCCGGATGTTTCCCCCATTGGAAAGCTGCAACGCTGGTCCTAGATTTTTATTATCAACATTTTCCGACTTTCCTCTCTGACTGACAACTCCTGACTCTGACTATGTGTATTAATAATCCATCTCGTTACGTCATTAAGAAACACGTAAGCGAATTTTTTTAATTCCATCTTTTTAATTTTTCGTTTTGGTGATTCGAATGGACTTTTAAATTCTCAAAATGTTAATCAACCTCCATGAAACATAATTTTTTTTTTTTTTTACACAGTGATCACCACTTATCAAGGCCCGGAAGCCACTCAGGGATAAGGGTTATTGCAAGTACATTACGTTAGTGTAGAGATTTGATGAAGTGTTTAATTAAGGGTGCGGTTCATTAGGAATTTGTTAATATTGGACTTGAAGACATCCAAGTTGTAGTCCGGAGGGAAGCAGGCAGACGGAACAGGGTTCCACAGGCGTGCAGTTCTAAGAAAGAAGCTTTGTTCATGGAATCCGCGTTTTGATTTAGGCACAGATATAGAGTGGGGGAAATTTTTCACAGTGGATTCAGCTAGACGGGTGTTTTTCGTGAAAGATTGGCGAGGGGGGGGGGACCAGAGATTGGAGTTCAGACGAGCACCTGCCATGAAAATAACGATAAAACAAGGATAGGATTTTTGTTTATGTTATGAAAACTAACATTCCTTTTCAGCAAGTTAACATTTTTGGAAACTATTTTAATGTAAATGATTTTATCCTAAAAAAAAAATACATTATTTCTGTGTCTGTATTTTACAAATATCAATACCGATCATAGTAATAATCGTTCAGCCCGAACCAACTTTAGAGAAAAATTCAAACATCAACTCCGATTCCCAGCATTATAGTCAGCTATTTGACTCTTATTTCCCTGTCCTAAAACAGTCAATATATTTACTTTCTCCTCTCACACACAATTATTTCGCCCCTAATGCAGCTATCGCTAGTATTCATTTCTAGTATGTTACCCAGCTTCTTCTTTCCTCTTCTGATGAGAAGCATTAGGCTTCAAAATACCATGGTATAAAGATTTTTACTTATCCTACCCTCCTAACTGATCAATCATCCTTACTGAATAAACGAATAAATCTTTATACATTAGTGTATATTTTCATATTGTCATTTTCTTATTTCCTTGATATTTTATTAATCTATCTATACATCTATATCTATATCTATATCTATATATCTATATCTATATATCTATATATCTATATCTATATCTATATATATATATATATATATATATATATATATATATATATATATATATATATATATATCAACGAAACTCTTGGTTTGTTCAGCTTAAATAAACTAGAAAACTACAGGCCCATTTTTCTTATAATTTTGCGACAGCATTTTTAGCTAATCCAAGCGTGTTGTTTTTATTTTTTTTTTTTTATTTTTTTTTTTTTACACAGTGATCACCACTTATCAAGGCCCGGAAGCCACTAAGGGATAAGGGTTATTGCAAGTACATTACGTTAGTGAGGAGATTTGCTGATATGTTTACTTAAGGGGGCGGTTCATTAGGAATTTGTTAACATTGGACTTGAAGACAACCAAGTTGTAGTCCAGAGGGAAGCAGGCAGACGGAACAGAGTTCCACAGGCGTGCAGTTCTAAGAAAGAAGCTTTGTTCATGGAATCTGCGTTTTGATTTAGGCACAGATATAGAGTGGGGGAATTTTTCACAGTGGATTCAGCTAGACGGGTGTTTTTCGTGAAAGATTGGCGAGGGGGGACCAGAGATTGGAGTTCAGACGAGCACCATATACTTTAAACAGAAAAATATTAAAATATAAAAAAAAATTTCTTTTTCGAAATCGTGTGAAATTGTTTTTTATCGGCAAAAGACGTACGTGTTATACACCAGCAAATGTTGGCATAAGAAGGGCGCCGATTGGCTGAATTCAAAAAGTGGAAGACGCGAAATTTATCACTCCGTGATTGGTACATATGTGGACTATTACAAAGAAGATGTCGACGAATGATACTGTAGAAAGATTGGCGATTATAATTTCAGCAAACGAAAGTTGTTTTTTTCAAAAAAGAGATTAATGGCCTGACATACATGAGTCAAACCCCAAATGCCACATACAATGTTTTTCGAACCGACTAAAATAAATAAAAGGTGTTTGTATTACTATATACATAGATTTTCAAAAGTTGTCAAAAAAAACAAATATATAACAAATAAATATTATCAAAGGCAAGGTAAGTTACTTTTCTACCTAACTGGATAATTTTTTAGTATTTTTATTTGATGTATAATGTTTATTTGGCTCGAAAAACGCACAATGTTTACCGATATATTTGAAAATTACAAATGGCGGCGGACTTTGTGTTGAACATGTACAGTTTGGGAAGATGAGTTAAAATTAAAAAACTATACAAAATAATGTTAAAAAATCACCGAATATATGTCAGCCTATGCCACGGTAACATATATAGAGTGAGTTTCTAACAGTATTTTGTATAGTTTTTTTAGTTTTAACTCATTTTCCCAAACTTAACATGTTCAACGCAGTCTGCCGCCATTTGCATTTTTCAAATATACCGATATACACCGCATGTTTTCGGATCGTTTAAACATTTTACATTAAGTATAAACACTAAAAAATTATCCAGTAAGGTAGAAAAATAACTTATCTTCCCTTTGATAACACTTATTTGTATATATATATATATATATATATATATATATATATATATATATATATATATATATTGACAACTTTTTCGAATCTATGTGTATAGTAATAAAAATCGCTTTTATTTGATGTAACGTTTAGTCGGCTCGGTGTATTTGACACTCTGTTTATTACGTTAAGTTTAGGAAAATGAGTTAAAACTAAAAACATATGCAAAATACTGTCAGAAACCCACCGAACATGCCAGCTTATCTCACGGTAACATATATTCGGTGGGTTCCTGACAGTGTTTTGTATAGTTTTTTTTTAAGTTTTTAACTTATTTCCCAAACTAACCGTATTCAACAGAGTCCGCCACCATTTGTCTTTTTCAAATACATCGATAAACACTATGTTTTTTTCGAGTCGACTAAACATTTTACATTAAATAAAAACACTAAAAAATGATCAAGTTAAGTAGAAATGTACCTTATCTTAATTTTGCTTTCATTTATTTGTATTTGGATTTTCGAATCTGTGTATAGTAACACCCTCACCCAAATATTAATTAATAACTCACATTTTTTAATACAAAAAAAGAAGAAAAAAACTTGATTTAGCGTCTCAACATTTTAGCAAAGTTCGGCTTGATCCACTGATTGCTGGTCGAGCCCGAAATGACCGTGTAACGGGTGTTGTAACACCACATCCGGTTTCGAATTTCGGTTGTGCATGCATACATAAACATAAACCCATAACAGCGTAAACAAATAAACACAACTCGCTAATTTTACAGAATTTGACCTGCGAACTGAAATATTAACGTTATTATTTAGAAATTATATTTAACATGATAAGGGATTTGCAACTATTCTGTATTACAACTGTATTACGGCCGCAAGTTTCTTACAAATAAATCAACTTTGACCCGTTGACAACTATAAGAACAATTTACAACGGCGATTTCTCCGCCGCCATCTTTTTTTTAATTTATTCTCCATTTTTTAATACACCTTTCTTAAAAACATTCATACATTTTCTTCTACACTACCAATATAAATAATAACCCCAAAAATATGCTGTTTTCTTTTAATTTACTGTGTACGTTTTCAGCATCCCAACTGTTTGTTTTGTGTTTAAATTATCCAAATAAGCATTTGTTAATACTTTCTGCATTTTTTTACATCGTTCATTTCCGTATTACATTTAAGTTATTTTAACGCAATTTTCTTACAAATAAATCTACTTTAACCCGTTGACAACCATAAGAGCATTTTACAACAGCGAGTTACCTACCGCCTTCCTTTTTTAATTTATTCTCCATTTTTAATACATCTTTCTTAAAAAACATTCATACATTTTCTTCTACATTACCAACATAAATAAATAATCCAGAAAATATGCGTTACAAATAAATAATCAATGCGACAATAAAACGTATTCTTTTACTGTGTACGTTTTCAGCGTCCTAATTGTTGTTTTTTTTTTCGCGTTTAAATTAAAAGATATATCAAAATTGTAATTTAACTTTAAGTATTATGGAATCTTTTCAGTGCACATTTACCTATAAGTATGGCAAACCACTTATAATTCAATGGCTGTAAGTTTTTTTTTTTTCAAAAATAAACAATTATTAACAGAACGACTCATAGAAATCTATCTATATTCTTTGTTCATTTTAATATACTTTCATAGAAATGTTTCTGTTATGTCATAAAAATCTATTTTCTTTAAGTCACAAGTGTCACGCTCATACATTAATTCCATAGTGTCATTCCCAACGAGTCACGGTGGTCTAGTATATATATATATTACAAATAAATCTACTTTAACCCGTTGACAATCATAAGAGCATTTTACAACGGCGATTTATCCAACACCTTTTTCTTTTATTTTATTTATTCTCCATTTTTAATACACCTTTCTTAAAAAATATTCATACATTTTGTTCTACACTACCAGCATAAATAAGTAACGCTGAAAATATGTGTTTGTTTTAATTTGCGTAACAAATAAACAATCAATGCGACAAAAAAACGGATTGTTTTACTGTGTACGTTTTCAGCGTCCCTTCTTTTTTTTTTCGCGTTTAAATTAAAAGAATATATCAAAATTTGAATTTAACTAATATTATTATGGTATCTGTTCAGTGTACATTTACCTATAAGTATGGCAAACCACTTATAATTCAATGGCTGTAAGTTTTTTTTTAATAAACAATTATAAACAGAACGACTCATAGAAATCTATCTATATTCTTTTTTCATTTTAATATACTTTATAGAAATGTTTCTGTTATGTCAAAAAAGAACTATTTTCTTTACGTCACAAGTGTCACGCTCATTAATTCCATAGCTAATATAACATACTGACCCAACGAATCACGGGTAGTCTAGTATGTATGTATATATATATATATATATATATATATATATATATATATATATATATATATATATATATAATATTTGTGTAGCTAAATGGCAATATATATTTTCATAATTTACTACCTAGCTCTACCTATGTATTGAGCACTGTTGAAGTAAATACTGAAATTTTACGCATAAAATTATATCTACATGATTAAATGAAAAGTAATCATATATATATATATATATATATATATATATATATTAAGCCAAAAACAATGCGGAAGAAGACCGGAAAAGATGAAGTAAAAAAGGAAAAACAAACAGATGTAGACGAGTATGGTTGAATAGAGGAATGTCTAACCTTTATTTGACAATCATTCTTCACTTCAATGCATAATTATTTATTACCAAGTTACTGGTATGTCCGGTGTATGTAAAGTCCGTGGGTGGTGTGGAACTTTGATTAATTTTGAGAGAAAGGTACCTCTCTTTTTCAAAATCGAAGACAAAAGTGGATTCAAGATGGCGGAGAGAGCGTGGCAGTCCTGCAGAAATATTTTATTTTACTTATATATTTATTATATTATTTCTGTTGTAATCTTTGGTTATATATTCATATATATATGCATTTTTTTATATTTTATTTTATATAATATTGCATAATTTATTATTATTGTTGTTGCTGTTGTTTTTTTTGTGTTTTGTTTTTTATTTCTCGTTTATCCGGTGCTGTTGTTGAAGATTTTATTTCTTTATTCATTGTGTTCTGTTTTTAGCTGGGTTTTTTTATGTTTTTATTTTGTTTTACCTTTTATGTATCTGTATTCGTGTGTTGAGAAGATGATAATACTCAGTTATAATATGATAGTTATGATCCTCTGTCTATGTTACGTGTATAAGCGCTTATTTATAAATATATTTTTTTTATTGAGATATGTAGTTCCGACTAGTTATGGTCAAAGGGAGATAATTCTGTTCAACTTAGTGCAAGGGGGATAATTCTATCGGACTTAATTTTTATTTATTTATTTATTTATTTTTTATAAGGGTTACATATGTATTTTATTTTATTGTTTTATGTGCTATCTTGTTGTCATGGGTGACCGTGTTATTTATTAATTTTATATACTTCAATTTATATATATGTATATTTTTTTTTAGTATTCGTATATTTTATTTTCTCCTATTTATTTTTTTTTAATATATATAGTGATTTAAAGGTTATGAGCGGTTTTTGAAACATGTAAAACGATGTTACTTTTTGTATTTAATATTTTTATTGTTATTTTTTATATTTCAAGCCGACCTCCGCTCTTGGTCACAAAAAAAGTATCAAAATGAAAAAGAAAAAGAAAACCGTTGAAAGAACTGGAGATTTGTAGCGTGGACAGCGTTCATTCCTAGCAATTATGTCAATTATATCTCATTTTATATAAAATTAGCTTTGTGTATCTCTCTCTCTCTCTCTCTCTATATATATATATATATATATATATATATATATATATATATATATATATATATGTATATATATATATATATATAGAGAGAGAGAGAAAGAAAGAAAGAAAGAGAGAGATAGAGAGAGACAAAGCTAATTTTATATAAAATGAGATAATCCACATCCGTATGTATAAGACACTCCATTCATTGCTAACACGATTAAATCTCAATGGAACCGGAATGAGACGCTTTCACTATTAAAAAATTGTCTTCCATTTTAATATCATCCACTCAAGAAATTAGCCAATCATTTTCGCTCCATTAAACATCTCCGCTACTACGGTCGCCATCTTTGTTTTAAATGCAAGCGAAAATTAGTCTATTACAATTTGCAATCCACTTTAATCAGAGACATACATATCACAACCGGAAACGGATATGACGTCAGAGGCATACCACGACAAAAAAAAATGACAGAAACACTAGTATAGAACACTATCTTTGATTGTTCTAACATATCAATTTCTTTTATCTTCACGCATTTATTCATTTGTGTTTTGTTTGTCTTGTTTTACGGCATACCAAGCCTTTTGTGGTTATTAATTTTATTTTATTGCGGACGACTATCTTTATCTTACTTAGATGTTGTTTCACGACGTTTCGGCCAACTATTCCTCTGGCCTTCGTCAGGTGGTAATCGCGACGGGATAGGAACTCCGAATCTCCTGATTCTCAGCAATTAATGCCATCTATAGTTGTTGTCGTCTCACGGGCCCCTTGGCGCAGTGGATAGAGACGTTGAATCTCTACGCTTCCAGGTGAGAATTGTCTGAAGATATCGGTTTCAATCCTACCCAAAGCCGGCCAGAGGCTTACTTGGCCAAAAACGTGGTGAGACGACAACTATGGATGGCAGTAATTGCTGAGAATGCAGTTAGGAGATTCGGAGTTCCTATCCCGTCGCGGTTACCACCTGATGAAGGTCAGAGGAATAGTTGGCCGAAACGTCGTGAAACAACATCTAAGAAAGATGAGCATAATAGTCCACAAAAAAATATAATTAATAAATAATGCTCATCTCAATAATGAATTCCAATTAAATAATATATATAACATTCCGTGTTATTTAGCCGAATCCAATAATTTTGGAGATAACTGCTTTAAGTTTCAAGTTGTTTATTTCTTCAAATATTTATCTTTAGTGTTTTCTTCGATAGTTTAGTTTTACGGCATATCAACACTTTTCAGACATGGTGGTTTTAGAATAAAGTTTTATCCGCTGATATAGTGTTTAGTTTAGTGGTTTAGTTTTGCCGTATTTCAACATTTTTGTGTTCAATTATGTTGGCAAAGGCATTTATTCTTCAGATTCTTTATATCTGAAAATATTTATTTTCTAGCATTTCAGTCCGGCGTTTCCCGGGTGTTTGGAGGTGTATGTTGAGCAAAAAAAAAAAAATAGTAGTAGGAAGGCAGGCTCGAACCCTACGGCAAAGGAGGAAAAGAGCGGGAAAAAAAACCTGACGACTTTGCTGTTACGACTACCGCCAAACTGGAAGTGACGGAGGTTTTAATTAAGGCTAGACAATCGAATGGAGAGGATGACTTTCAAAAATATCGGCGAAAAAAACGACCCTCCCCTGGAGAAAAGTGTCCAATTGAAGGTGAAGATATTTATATTTTTAGCCAATCTTTCAATATTCGTCGTCTGAAAGGTCGAACTTTAAAACGATACTAATCTTGTAAAAATCCGTCGCCTCTGTCGAAAGTTTTAGGCAGACATGCAAAAAAAAAACGGTAATTTTTTTTTTTACTTTGACCCCTATTATGACCCCTAAAAATTTATTATTTGGGGCTCAAATCAAGTTTATTAAGTTAGATCCATGTCCAAGGAACCTATATCTAAAATTTCAAGTGTGTATACCCAAGTTTGGTAGAGTTCTCAAAGGTAAAATCGTTGAACTCTGACCCCTTAATGCCGAAATTTCTGGCCGAAAACCGATCACATCGATTTTCCCAAATCTCAGTACCCTGTATATCACATTTCGAGTCTGTAGACTAAAAATTGACAGAGTTATTGCGTAGGGAGATGTACACAAACAGACACACAGATACACAGATACACAGACAGACAGACACTTTCACTTTTATAGATAGATAGATAGATAGATAGATAGATAGATAGATAGATAGATAGATTAAACAAAAATATATACGTATACATAAATATGTATGGAAACAATTTTGTGTTTTCCGTAAACCTTTTACGCAAATATTATGGAAGTATAAATCATGTAGAATATCTGCATGAATATAATTACACGTATTAGGTAACTAAAGATGATCATCCCATAAGAAAATCGAAAAAACTAATAGGGAATTCATTAAAATGAATGCTTAAAAGTATATGCAAATTAGCTAGATCTTTTGCAGATGAATGCAATTCCACAAGTCATATATAAGAAAATTGTATTTTCTTTTTAAATAAATAGGAAAGGAGGTTTTTAATATGAATATCAATACACACAAAAGAAAAACAAATTCATAGGTGTATAGATAGTTTATTTTTCGCAAGTTACGCACGCATATCAATGTTTTAAAAACACGCACGCATATCTATGTTTTAAAAACTTATTTTGCAATGTCATAGCCCGGCCGCTGCGCGTAAATTTTTTTTCTTTTACAGTCGCACTGGCATTCCTTGCTATTTTGATTGAAAGAAAAGTTGTTTTGATTCATTTTTTTCCAGGGTACGGGCAACAAAACGTGCTCAATATCCGGAGAATAATTCTTATCTTCGTATCTCTACTGCCGATATATCTGGTGGAGAGGTTGTCACGTAGTTCTTCTTTGGGGGGGGGATTACAATTTTGTGTTTTTATCCGTTCTTTTATTTTTGAAATTTTTGACGCTGTAAGTACTCAATATTCTTAGTATAGCAGTTGTGTTCAAACAGAACTTCATGTCGACCCGGGCAACGCTAGTTATATAAAAATGTATAAAATGTATAGTAGATTCTCTACAGTGCAATGTAGACTACAATGTATTGTGGACTAAGTCACTGCAGAGAGGCATGTGAAGCTTCTTCTTGGTGAACCACGATGGGTCATCAACTAGAGCAGGCAATCAATCGATTTGATTGAAAAATAATCGATTTCACTAGTTTTGATGGCAATAAGACTTGGAAGCGTGAAACATTCGTTTATTATTATTATTAATCAATATTGGGTAAAGCCGGGTCTCCGTGCTAGTTTCTTCCTAAAAAAAAAACGTCAGAATGGCCTAAAATGTGGAATTATTTTATGTTAAATTTATAAATGTATATTTATGCCAAACTAATCACTCACTTAAAATCTATTTTTTCTGAGTCTAATTACATAAGACATTATTAGTCTCACATGGCCCTCGGGACATGATCAAAGTGTAGTATCTGTTCTTCAGATGCTGCACTTCTATTTCTTGTTCTCTTTCGGTGGAGGAGAAATCCTTCACGACTGAGACAATTTTTATTTTTGTACCTTTTCTCCACGTTAAAAAACGACCCTGGTGTCTAACTCTGTCCCGTGGGGAGGCATAGTAAATAGGTACATAAGACATTATTAGGGGTCAGGCAGCTGAATATCCTCATTTAAAATATGGATATTTCTATTTGATAAAATAAAAATTGTGTTTTCTTTTTCTTATCCAATATTTCTCTACCCCTTTCGTCTATATCTTTCCCTCTAAGAGCCACATTATGTGTGCCAATCACAATTTTTGAAAATGAATATTTTAACTTTCAGAAATGGAAACTATTGCATTTAGTCAAGGGCGTAACCAGGAAAAACCCAGGGAGGGTCCAAACTTTCGTAGAAAAATGTTACAAAATATGTTTCGTTGGTTTCGTTTTGTTTGAGTAAAGTTTCGTTTCGTTTCGTTTTGTATCGTTCGAATTTTATTATAATTGGTTTAACCTAAAAAAATGTCAATTAATATTCCTTGAATGTTGTTATAACGTGAAATTTAAATATTTTGATTGATTTATGATTTCTTTTATAATTACTTTGTCAAATTACTCACACTGATTAATAAATGCAATTATGGGGGTTGCCCTAATTATAAATTTTTATGTTTCGTAGTTTTTTGTTGAACCTTAGTACCTGTTACAACATTATGGTTGTAATTAAATAATTATAACTGCACGAAGCAAAACGAAAAATGGACGAAACGAAACAATATGAAAAGTTTCGTTTCGTTTTCGTACTAAAAATAATGAAACTAAATTAGTAAATATTTTGAGCAGAACGAAACGAAACGAATCAACCCCCGCAAAATTCCCGTATAGGTAGGTAAACTTTAAGGCTGTTTTGTGAAATAGCAGGCAAAATCGATTCGCAAGCAGTAAATAATTCCCCAACTAGCAGGCAAATTATTTTCGACACGGCAAACGCCTGCCTAGCTCTTGCTGTCCTATTGGCGCTTTAAATTAGAGGAAAATATTTTAGTCGATTTCTTCGAAATGGGGAAGATTCCTAGAGCACAGAAAACGCGGCTAGTTATATCCTTGTGCTCTTTGATGTTTCAAATTGGTTCCTGTCTGTGGAGAACGTTACTACGGAATTGCTTCTCCGTAGATTACAACAGAGCCAACAAATCTCGGTTATGAATCACGTCCTCTAAGAATTTGCGCTTGATTTATTTCACCAATATTTGCAATTCATCTCAAAGTCTTCTTCATCTCTAAACTGATAATCATTAATTTCATTTCGAATATCTGTTGGTGGAACACGTTACTACGGAACTACTTCACCGGAAATTAAAACATGATCATCTTCAAATTTCTGTTATAAATCGTCCCTACGAATAAAACGGGTTTGCTTGATATTATCAATTTTTCAACGTAATCTACTACAGATAAGTAGTGAACTACCATTAATCTTAGGTCTGCACTTGCAGCAAGTCAATTGTGTGGGTGACAATGGTTTCATTGATGGTATCAGCAGTTGTGCTAGTCGTTTGGCACTTCTGTTTTCCTTTCTAATCTTTTAAAATGTACAGGAATGTTAAAACATGCATAGAAGAAGAAAAAGAAGAAGAAAAAGAAGAAGAAGAAGAAGAAAGAAGTAGAGGAAGAAGAAAAAGACACATAGGAGGAAGAAGAAGAGGACGAAGAAGAAAAAGAAGAGAAAATAAGAAGAAAAAATAAAAGGGAAGAAAAACAGAAGAAAAATAAAGAAAAAGAAGAAAACATAAAGAGAAAAAAGAAGAAGAAGAAGAAGAAGAAAGCGAAAGCTGAAGAAGAATTTGGAGAAAAATAAAATAGAAAACATAGAAGAAGAAAGCAAATAAGAAGACAAAGATGACGACGACGAAAAAGAAAAAGAAGAAAAGAAAAAAAGAAGAAGACAAAAAAGCTTAGGAGAAAGAAGGAGAGGACTAAGAAGAAAATAGAAGAGAAGGAAATAGGAAAAAGAAAAAGGAGAGAAAAAATAAGAAGAGAAAGAAGAGAAAGAAGCAAGAGAAAAGGGAAGAAAAACAGAAGAAACATGAAGGAAAAGAAGAAAAATAAAGAGAAAAAAAGAAGCAGAAGAAGAAGAAAGAAAGAAAAAGAAGAGGAAGGGGAAAAAAGAAGTCTAGGAGGAAGAAGAAGAGGAGGAAAAAGAAGAAAAAAGGAAAAAGAAATGAAGAAGCAAAAGAAAGGAAAGGAAGAGGAAGAAGCAAAGAAAGAAAAGGAAAAAGAAAAGAAAAAGGGAAGAAAAACAGAAGAAAAAGGTAAGAAAAACAAGAAAAGAGAAAGAGAAAAAAGAAAGCAAGAAAAAAATAAAGAGAAAAAAGAAGGAGGAGGAGCTGGAACTTGTGACTTTTGTCAGTCAACAAGACGCGTCTACATTTCATGTACGCTATCTCGTTGTGGAGTTCGGGGTGAGATTAGGGAGGGGCAAAGGAGCCCGGCCGTTAAGTTTAACCTTGTAACTTCCAGGGTATATCCTTTTTGAATAATGAGTCCAGATGATGATCGGTTGAGTAAGATTAAAGAAGAAGAAGAAAAAAAAGAAGAACAAGAAGAAGAAGAAGAAGAAGAAGAAGAAGAAGAAGAACAACAACAACAACAACAACAACAACCACCACCACCACGATGATAATAGCAAGGGGAAAAATAAGTAGAGGAAAAAGAAGAAAACCAAAGAAAAAAACAGAAAAGAAAAGAAGAAAAAAGAAGAGGAAGAACGATAGCAAGACGGAAAATATATCGTACTCCAAAAATCACGTAAATTGATCATATAGTTTTATTTGTTTAAATAAAATCTTTTTTAAAATGACGGTGTAACTACGCTATACTAGCGAGAATTGAAAAACGAAAAACTCGATTAAAAAAAAACAATGTTTTTGTGTCAAATCCAACTAAAAGCTATGACATCTACTTAATTGTCAGAAGTACTAAAATACTGCATTATTTTTTAAAAAAACACACGAGTTTTGAACGTTTAACGTAAAAAACGCTCGCTATATTTATTTAAACATTGGCAATAGTTACATTCTATTTACCTCCCTATTGGGACTCTCCGGTGATTTTTAGCAAAACATTTTATTTTTGCTAATTTTCGTCAAAACATGTTAATAATTTTTTTTCTACCTCATCGTTTTTCGTAATTTTTGGATATATTCACTACTTTAACATGACAATGAGTTGAGACCATTCGTTTGCCTTGAAATTCAATATAAAAAATCGAATTTGGCAATTAGAATGTAGTCACACCAAAACGAATAATTGGATTTCGTAGGCATTACGATAACTTACAAGTCTTATTCCAAACTCTATTTCTAAAGAGTTATTTTAAGGAGGATGGGAACCGATGATAAATTTCAAAATGGTGTCGCGAGATCGTCTTTCGTCACTTAGCTATAATATTTGATTTTCTTTTTATAAGATAATATTACTTGATCAATTTGCGCCATTGTTTTGTGTACGCCATTTTCTTTTCGTCATATAATGAATACTATTTTTGTTTTTATTATTATGGAGTCATAAAATAGTATCGTTGTTATACAAACTCACAGACAACTGCCATAATGAGGCTATTGGAGAAAGGGGAGATGTGTGTTTCTTGATACAAAAAATGGATAACCTGATAGAATGTGTAGAATGGAAGAGTTGGAGTTTTTTTTTCTCTCTTTGAAATGAATGGCTCTCGTCTTGGGGAGGTTCCATGTTTTAACAAGCTTCTGGGCTTGGCCTTTATTCCAGATCTGAAATGTAACACGTAAAGCAAATCCATTGCCAAGATCACTGGAAAAATGATGGAGCCCTTCTATGGATCCAGTAGATTTCCCACTGCCGATGCAATTCTCTATATAAGGACAAGGTACGTTCAAGGATAGAGTATTGTTGCCACATCTGGGCAGGAGCTGTTAAAAAGACCTTATTCTGCCTTGACAGAGTTCAAAATAGACTTTGTAACCTAGTGGGGATGCCCTTTTCTCTTCCCCACAACCTCTTTCTCATAAAAGAGACGTTGCAAGCCTGTCTCTGCTTTATCGTTATTTTCATGGTAATGCTCGTCTGGGCTTCAATCCACCCACCCCCTTGCCAAACTTTTACAAAAAACACTTGTCTAACTGAAACCACAATCAACAATTTTCCCCACTCTTTATCGATGCCTAAACCTAAACGTAGATTCCATGAACAAAGTTTCTTTTCTTAGAACTGCACGTAGCAGTTATGGCACCAGAATACTGACGTGTACTTTTGGAACAAACTTTTGCTGAGACACTTTATAACAAAGATATATAACCGATAACGCTGGGAGCAGCAGCATCCGCATAAAATTAACTACAAATAACCGGTTACATGAAGGGACGTCACAGCAGAGACAAAGTAGATATGTGGCCGGGGTTCAGAGGAATGGTTCTCGATGTATGTGGGTGACGTCACAGCATAGACGAAAAGTAACACGCGGCCAGAGAAATAGAAACGCACTGTGTAAATATTTTATCTGTGCCTAAACCTAAACGTAGATTCCATGAACAAAGCTTCTTTCTTAGAACTGCACGCTTGTGGAACTTTGTTTTGCTTGCCTGCTTTCTCGCTGGTTACAGTATGGTCGTCTTCAAGTTCAACGTAAACAAATTCTTAAGTAATCCAATTTACCAAATTTCCTCTATTAACGATTACTACGATATTTTCCCATTGACTACTGTACACTCATTAACCCTTATCCTCGAGTAGCTTCCGGTTCTGGATAATTGGTGACTGTAAAAAAAAACATTCTGTTTGATTTCTTTCTACCAAAATAAACCAACTGTTATCATATAAAAAAGGAAAGTAATACATAAAAATATAAAATTAATGGTCTATTTTAGTCGACGATGAGTAATGTTGGAAGTTGAGTAGGGTTTAATTATATAGGAGACAGCTCAACAAGAACTTAAAATCTGGGGAGACTCATTGTCACTCAGACTCCAGGGGACACGACAGATTATTGCCAGTGAGTGGTCGTTGGTGATGGTCTGTGTCAGAATTTCTATTGAGTAAATAATAATAATAATAATAATAATAATAATAATAATAATAATAATAATAATAATAATATACTAACAATATTATATAATTCCCTACTGCAGATGAAAAAATGGACAACCTAATGTACATGGATGAACTAAAACTGTTTGCAAAATCTAAAAGGGAACTAGAGTCGCTAATAAACACGACCAAAAATCTTCAGTCAGGGAGTCTGAAAAGAATCAGGTGTGAAAAAGTGTGCACTGCTAATCATGAGAAGGGGAAAACTAGAAACAACGGAAGGGATGGAACTACTCAACCAAACGAAGATGATTGCAATAGGTGAACATGACACCTAAAATATTTGAGAGTTCTCGAAGTAGACACCATCAAAGTAACAGAAATGAAAGAGAAAATTGGAAAGGAATATCTCACAAGAGCAAGAAAAATCTTCGAAATTAAACTATGTAATAGAAACCTAACCAAAGGAATAAACACATGGGCAGTGTCACTAGTAAAATACACTGGACTGTTTATAAGTTGAACCAAAGAATAACTGAGTCATCTGGACCAGAAGACTAGGAAACTCATGAAAATGCACAACGCACTACGTCCAAAGGATGATGCTGACCGACTCTATGTGAAAAAGGAACGATAGAGGAAGAGGGTTGATTTGTGTAAAAGACTTGTAAATAATACACACACAAAAATGAGAAAACTACATAATGCAGAACATTGAAAGAATAATTACTTCAGCAAGAGACACTGAAAAAAATAAACAAGATAGAAAAAAGAGACGAGGAATAAGACATGGAAAGAAAAATGGGGAACGAAACAGCTACACAGAGGATTCATAAGGTTAGCGAAAGATGAGACTAACGAAACCACTTGGAAATGTCTACAAAAAGGAAACCTAAACAGGAAAACTGAATCCCTAATAATAACCGCAAACAATAACGCGATTTGAACCAAGCACATCAAAGCAACGATCGACAAGACACAAGAAAACAGAAAATGCAGATTCTGCGGACAGCGAGAAGAGACAATGAACCACATAATGAGTTAATAAAATTAGCCCAAAAATAATATAAAAATGGACACGATTAAGTGGGGAAGGTTGCACACAAGTAATTATGCAGAAAATAGCATCTTAAATACTCAGACAAATGGTACAAGCGCAAATTGGCAGAAGTACTGGTACATGAAAGTCACAAGATCCTATGGGACATAGATATACAAATAGATAAACTGATCAAAGCAAGAAGACCGGATGTTATACTAGTTAATAAGAAGGAATAGTTTTGCCAGATTGTAGGTTTTGCCGGTCCGGCAGACCACAAAGTGAATATCAATGGGACGGAGAAGCGGGGCAAATACATAAAACTGGTCAGAGAGCTTAAGGGGGTCTGGAAAATGAAAGTAAGTCAAGATAACACCACTAATAGGAACAATACCGAAAAAAAACATTTTTTTTTTAAATGGGAGAAATTGGAATCAGAGGGATGACTGAGAAGATAATACAGATAACAATAATGAAAACTGCAGAAATATTAAGGAAACCCCTTGAATGCAGAGACCAACACCACCGATGAATTAAGCACATAAACTGGACATTCAGAAACTGCTACATATGTAAAAACACAAAGGAACACTGAAACGGTATTATAGTAAAATACCCTATGGACCTCTGCGTTCTGCTCTCCTCGCCCTTTGTGTGTGTGTGTGTGTGTGTGTGTGTGTGTGTGTGTGTGTGTGTGTGTGTGTGTGTGTGTGTGTGTGACCGTAAACTGGCACCACACTAAATAAGTGAGAAGGGTCAAGGAGATGGAAACACCAAAGAGGAAAAGCACTAGCCAGACCTCCGCTGGATGAGTGCAAAGAGGACTCGGAACTTTGGGGAGGCTTATTGTCACTCAACTCCCAGTGAAAACCAATGGTCGCTACTAACGAGAAAGCAATGGTAAGCGGCTGTGGCGATAGCGCAAATTGTTTTGCAAACGTTATCAAAAGAGGTGGAGTGTACTGGAAATCTGAGGAGACTTATTGTCACTATGTTTCCAGTGAACACTACTAGTTGCTTTTCAAGAGAAATCTTTGACGATGGCCTGTGTGACTACTCCTAGTGAGCAAATAATAAAATCATTTAGAATGTAAGATAAAGAAAAGATATAAAAAGAAAAAAGTGAGGAAAGAAATAACGCGGAAAAAAGTTAAAGTGAAAAGAATGACCTTGCAAAAAAAAAAAAAAAACTAATAATAAAAAGAAAAAAACTGATGAAAACGAAAATAAACTTTAGATAGTCAAGCCATCAGTTACTTGTTCGTCTCGTCCCTCTTATTATCTTAACGACAGCCGCGCCCTTTTCTGTGCGCACGTGTGTCCCTCGGATTTGATACAATAAATAAGCTAAGTTCAAGTCCAGATAGCGGCAGATTGTGGCGGCTTAATCGCCCCACAAAATACAAAACAACACACAGAGCAGTTTGTTTGTTTATTACAACATATACACAAACTCGCTTTCAGACTTGATTAGCAAGCAAAACAGGATCGCCATTTTGTTTTTTGTTTTTTTGTTTTTTTTTTGTTTTTTTTTTAATTCCGATGATAGCCTTTATCAAATCTTTTTCTTTCTTTTTGTAAAGTTTTTATAAGCTTCATCAAAAACTTTCTTTTTCTTCTTCCTCTACTATTACTACTACTACTTGTTCTCCTGCTAATATTACTGTGCAAAACTGAATCGTCATTTTGTTTTTGTTTAATTCCGATAGCCTTTATCAAAAACGCTTTATTTTTCGCTTTTTTCTTCTCCTCGTTTTCCTTCCTCTTCTCCTCTTCCGTTCCTTCCTTGTAAACTTTTGATAACCTCTATCAAAAACTCTTTCTTTTTCGTCTTTTTCTCTTCCTTCTTTTTCTTTCCCCCCCCCCTTTCCTTCTTTTTAAAGTTATGATAGCTTCCTCTTCTTCATCATCATTAGCATCATCATATTTTTCTTCTTTTCATCTTTCGCTTTTTTCTTTTTCTTCTTTTTCTTCTTCCTCCTCTTCTTTCGTCACTTCCGGTAAAGTTCTATTAGCCTATCTAATACCCTTTCTTCTTCTTTTGGTCCTAGATATGACCTTAAATCATATCCGATGGTGAGGCCTCGGCTTCCGGACTTTGGGGAGTGTGGAGCCACCCTTTAGTTGCAATTGCTCCCAGATCCACTCTGACCCGGAGTGGTAGTACCTGTTAGGGTCCCAACTATGGGTTAAATAGAAACTGACTTGAAAAAATATATATATATATATATATATATATATTCTATTTAAAAAATTTTCTTCAAAATCAGTGGATTCGGCATTAAATAACCTGAAAGGGGTTGATATGCCGTAAAGCAAAAACAACCAACCATCTTCTTTTTCTTCTTTTAGTCATTTTCTTCTTTGCCTTTGCCTTTGCCTTCTCTTCATTTTTCATCTTCTTTTCTTAATTTTCCTATCCTTTTCCTCCCCACCTTCTTCTTCTTCTTCTTCTTCTTCTTCTTCTTCTTCCATCCAGTCTTCATAAACGTCTGATAACTGTTATCAAAACCTCATGCCAACACTTTGAAACTAATTCAGTAAAACTCTTTCTCTATTGTATCCTGATTTCGGTCTCCAATTCCAAACTATAAACAAAAGATTAACTTCTCTAACACCAATGGAGCTTTAATGTCTGTTTGTCTGAAGTCGAAACTATACTATTACTTCTTTAAATTATACCAGCACTGCCTACTTAAGCTTGATGTACTAACTTTTGTACTTTTTCAAAAAAAATAGGTATCCAAGACAATTGCAGTATTTACGTTGTCAGTTCCGAGTTTTACCGGAAACTTCCGAGACTGGTGAACGTTACCGAATTTAATCCAACGAACCGTTTTTTTTTTTTTTTTTTTTTTTTGTAAGTAATAAGGGTTGATATGCCGTAAAACAAAAACAAACAAACAAACAAACAAAAAATACCCAATTCGTTTTATAATATTTATAATTCTGCTCCGTCATTACAACCTATGCACTTTATACTCGTAGAAATTAACTCGCAAAAAAAGCTGTGGATACTGATGAAACGGCATGGGTGCCTGAAAAGGGTGGCAAAAGGTAAAGTAATGCTAATAATGGTGTAACGGGTGATTATTGGAATGTGACAGGTAAAAGTTGTCTAACTCAAATGCCAATTAATCCTTCGAATCCGCCACAAGTCTGTACACTGGATCCTATACTAGATAGTACCAAAGCATATTCCACACGCCAGCGGGTCATCTATGTCGCAGATTACAGGGCCTGAGCTCCTCTGGAGATTTCTGTCAGGGTTGCCTCACCTTTAGACTCTGGTTAAAACAACCTTGGCCCACAAGGCAGTGGAGGTCCAGTTATACGGCGCAGGACACTCGCCGAGACTGGTGAACGTTACCGAATTTAATCTAACAAACCGTTTTTTATTTATTTATGTATTTATTTGCAAAACAGTCGTCCTCAAAACCAATTAAAAAACATTTCAAATAAACATTTCGAATAATGAAAATGATTCCCATTCGTTTGCAACGATAAAATAAGCAAATCAATTTCAATAAATGAAACAGCCAACTAAACTGACGAAATGTTATTTTTAATGTTGAAAAATTCCTGTTGTGGAACACAATACAACAGGGCTGCTTCTCAACTGATTATAACATGGTCGTTATGAAGGCTAATGTGCACACGTTTCTGTTTATCCTTCCCCTTAAATAAGCAAACCTAAGTTCCACCATTGCTGATCTGTTAAATAACATTGTTACGAGTTAATTAGTTATGATCGATCTAGCTGTCTATGTATCTATTTTTCTATTTATTCAATTATATTCTTAAAATAGTTTATATTAGGAGTTAATTATTGTTTATAGAATAAAGTGTAGCAATGGGTTTTAGCTGAGGATGTTTACATACATTAGCTAGGTTAAATAAACAAAATTACCTTGGGCAGGCAGACGTGAAATAGTTACGTTAAGGAGACGTGTCTTTTAATTGGTTACAATACCGGAACTGAGGTCAAGAGGTCGGAAGTTGGAGTTTGAGGTCAAGCAAGAGGTCGAGAGTTGGAGTTTGATCATGCAAGTGAATAGACGTACTCGAAACCAGGAAGCGAGGCTGGGAAGAATAAGTATGCAGACGAAATGTAGACTCTTGTGAAGACCATGTGCGACAAATGAAATAAATTTATATTTTAAAAATATAAAGTGTTCTTCTATGGTTTCACAAAAGAAGAAAGGACAAAGGTCTCAATTGGTTATGGTGTTGGTCATTTCATGTTTCGGCCCTGTCGGTTGGGCATTAGAATACGCCGACTGCCCCCCCCCCTGCAGAGGGTAAAAGTCCCTCAATGGGGGTCCTGGATATGACCTTAAACTATATCCAGTGGTGTGGGCCTCAGCTTGTGGGCTTTGGGGAGTGTGGAGCCACCCTTTAATTACCATTGCTCTCAGGTCCACTCTGACCCGAAGTGGTAGTACCTATTAGGGTCCCAACTATGGGTTAAATAGAAACCGACGTGAAAACAAATATATTCTATTAAAAAAAAAAATTCTTCAAAATCTTTGGATTCGGCATTAAATAACCCGAAAAGGGTTGATATGCCGTAAAATAAAAACAACCAACCAACCATTTCATGTTTCGTCACGGAGCTCAGCAGTGAAGATAGAGACACCCTTGAAGAAAGAAAGGAATGAAGCATATACTATTCTTCTTATAAAAAATGATACCTTTATGTAAATATGAACTGTAATATATACCCGTGTGATAACTCTCTGATACAACATGACTCAGTTTATACGTCGATATCATATCATATAAACAACAACACATACAATTTATACGTTTATAACGGATGTTATAAGAAAATATCTCTCTCAACTGCGTTATATATCTTTCACTTCACTATACACAACATATGACACGTTTTATCCCTGCCTATATAACAGATCATCATGGTGTTGTTTCACCCGCCACCTGCCACTAACTTATCCTCGAGTAGCATTAAGGCCTTGTCGGATCTTGATAAGCGACGATTTTCCTATATAACAGATCATCATGGTTCTGTTTCACCAGCCACCTGCCACTAACTTTTATTTTTACAAGGTGGTCACCACTTATCAAGGCCTGGAAGCCACTCAGGGATAAGGGTTATTGTAAGTACAGTACGTTAGTGTGAATATTTAAAGGGTCTACTTAAGGGGGGCGGTTCATCAGGAATTTGTTTACTTATCCTTATCCTCGAGTAGCATTAAGGCCTTGTCGGATCTTGATAAGCGACGATTTCCCCCAGTTTCCAATATTAACTCTAACGAATATTATATCAGAAAGAAATTCCAGAGTCGCTTTCTCTTCAAATAAAAGAGCCATCCATATCTCAGCACTTATGAAGATCAAGTAGAATATATCTCTCTTATCTTCCAATATTTTTATCTTGACTTAATCCTTATTCGATTTGTATAAACAACTTTTCTGCAAAGGATTTACCACTTATAAACGGATTTACCACTTATAAAGAGATTTGTCACTTATAAAGGTCTGAAGGCCACTTAAGGATAAATATTAATAAGTATAAGGTGGTCATTGAAACAACAGCAAAGCGGGGTAAATCGAGTAGTTTTTTTGATTATTTAACGAGACGACTTAACAAGAATTTGTTTACATTGGTTTTGAGGCCGACCATGTAATCAGAGGGAAAGCAACCCCACGATACAGATTTCCACATGTGGGTTGTTGTAGAAAAGAAGTTTGCAATTAGACACAGATAAAGTATCCAATATATGAATTCGAAGAAATGTTTTATCAGAAAGAAGCTTTCGAGGCCGATTTCTCTTCAAAGAATAGAGCCATTCATGAAAATCTCAGGATATACAAAGATCAAGTCGAATATATCCCTTCCATCTTTCAATAGTTTTATCTTGACTTAATCCTTATTTGATGTTAAAAAAGGTTGACAGTGGTTGTAGCTAGATGAGTTTCTGTTGTGAAAGTTTTACACAGGATGTGGGTACCACAGATTGAAGCTCAGTCGAGCACATGCCATAAAAATAACGATGAAGCAGAGAAAAAACGGGTACAGGGAAGAAAAAAGAACATTACTTACTAGGTTTCAACGCCGATTTTGAATCCTGTCGATGCAGGAAAAGGCGCTACTAGCAGCTTCTCTCCGGATGTGGCAACAGTAACTCTATTTTCGGATGTATTTGATTTTTATACGGATAGACGATTGCAACGAGAGTGATACATCTTCTGGGGCAGTAGAATGATGCATCCATTTTTCCTTGGCAACAGATTTTATGTACGGTTTCCATTTCAGATCAGAAGTGATGTTCAGACAAAGAAGCTTGTAAAAGCAGAGTGCTTGTTCAAGACGAAAATCGTTCATTACAGTTGGGGCTAAATGGAGTATCGGAGCGCTGGTAGTGAAAAGATGAAGTTTGGTTCGGGATAACTATATATAGAACCCCGTGATACTGTGGCTCAAGGATACGGTTTTTCTCAAGTTACGATATGAAATACGTATTTTCCGTCCCCTGTTTACGGTATTTGCCCCGCCTTAGGGTGTAATTTAGAATGTTATTTGATTATATACATGTGTATTATATGCTGTATGTATTTTTGTTACTAATTTTTAATGCCGTATCCCGGGGTTCTTCTGTAACTATGAGTCAGGAGTTAAAGTTAGTAAAGTAGAACCCCGGGATATGGCATTTAAAATTAATAACAAAATACAGTACAGTATATATATATATATATATATATATATATATATATATATATATATATATATATATACACAGTGGTCACCACTTATCAAGGCCCGGAAGACACTCAGGGATAAGGATTATTGCAAGTACATTACGTTAGTGTGGAGATTTGATGAAGTGTTTACTTAAGGGGGCGGTTCATTAGGAATTTGTTAACGTTGGACTTGAATACATCCAAGTTGTAGTCAGGTGGGAAGCAGGCAGGCGGAACAGTGTTCCACAGGCGTGCAGTTCTAAGAAAGAAGCTTTGTTCATGGAATCTACGTTTTGATTTAGGCACAGATAAAGAGTGGGGGAAATTTTTCACAGTGGATTAAGCTAGACGGGTGTTTTTCGTGAAAGATTGGCGAGGGGGGACCAGAAATTGGAGTTCAGACGAGCACCTGCCATGGAAATAACGATAAAACAAGGATAGCCTCGCAACGTCTCTTCTGTGAGAGAGAGGTTGCAGGGTAGAGAAAAGGGCATCCCCCACTAAGCCACGGAGTCTATTTTGTAATCTATGAAGGCAGGATAGGCTGTTTTTAGCAGCTCCTGCCCAGATATGGCAGCAGTATTCCATCCTTGGACGTACTTGGCTTTTATATAGATAGAGAATTGCATCAGTAGTGGTGCGGTAGAAGGATCCCACCATCTTTCCAGCGACCTTGGCAACAGACTTGATGTACGTGTTACACATGTATATAATCAAATAACATTATAAATAACACCGTAAGACTGGGCAAATAGCATAAGCAGGGACCGGAAAAACATTGTATTGTACATCCTAACCTGAAAAAATTGTATCCTAAGGCCACCGTATCCTGGGTTCTACTGTACCAGAAGCTTGTCGAAGCAGGGTACTTCCTCCTGCAGTTATGTGTGTGTTTGTTGAGTAGGTGTGTTCACGTGATATCAATTTTTTAGTCTTTTCTACCGAGGTAATAATTGCGTTCCAGGCTCTCAAGAAAATTTACGGAATTCCGTGCGGTAAGCGAGAATCGACTGCCGACATGATTTGGCGTCTTTTTGTCAGCCGTGATATCAAACGGTCGCCATCTTTGGCCGCTTCCTTCAGTCGCCTGGAACCGACATTTTTGGCGAACCTCGAAACTTAATTGTCTCCGAAATATGTCGACATTTTTTCTATCCTTATTTATTTCTATGCTTCGACGCCGGATTGTTGGGAGGTTAGGGTATCGTATTTCCAGAAAACCACTGGATGAAAGGAAAGAAGAGAATGAGAAAAGATAGAAGCCAGGAAAGAGGGAAAGTGTGGATGGAAGAAAGGGACAAATAAAGGATGAGAAGGGGAAATAAAAGGATGAAGGGGAGGGGGGGTTACATAAAAGAAAGGAGCAAAGAAAGAAAGAGAGATAGAAAGGGGAAGTAAGGAATAAAAGAATGAGGGGTAGGTGCAGAGGAAAGAAATGGAAAGAAAAAGAAAGGAAGTAAAGAACGAAGAGGGGAAGGAGGGAAGATCTGGACGAAAGAAAGGGGGCGAATAAAAGAAAAGAAGGGGAAAATAAAAAACGATAAATAGAAAAAAGAAATAAAGGACAATGAACAGAAAAAAAGCTTGCTTTTTTTCTGTTCTTGGCCTTCGGGCCAAGATCAAAGTGTTGTTTTGTTCTGGAGTTACAAGGATGACCAATGATCCCCCGTTTTAGTTGGCCTTATTCCTAATTTTTTTGTTCATGTAAATTTTTTCTTGAATAAAGGATTTAATATATTAAAGTGTAGTATCTGTTCCGATGCTGCTCTTAAGATAATTTGTCTCGGTCAATGAAAAACCCTCTATGCTGAGACAATTATTTTTTGGTCCCTACCAGAGTGCCCCTTTTGCCTTTTTTTTGGGGGGGGGGGATGACTGGTTTCGTGGGGAAGCAAATAAATAATAAAAGAACGAAGGGGGGGGAGTTTACATGAAAGAAAGGAGCAAAGAAGAGAGAGAGATAGAAAGGGAGAGTAAGGAATGAAAGAATGGGGGGGGTAGGCACAGAAGAAAGAAAGGGAAAAGAAAAGTAAAAGAAGTAAATAACGAAAGAGGGAAGGAGGGATGAAAAGAAGGGGGCAAATAAAGGGATGGCAAAATATTATTGGGGAGGTTACTGGATCAAAAAAATGAAGAAAAGGAGGAGAAAGGATAAAATGAAGGATGGAGGCAAAATGCGAATTAAAGAGGACAGGGATAAATAACGGAAGAGAAGAGAAATAAAAGGATAAGTGAGGAAGACGAGAAGGTTTCGATTTTAGCTGACGGCATCTTAGTTCTCTTTTTTTATAAATAATTTTATCAAGAATTCTTCATAAGTTTTGGTTTCAGTTTCGGTTTCGATTATAACTAATGGAACACAAATATTATTCTTTTTTTAATAATTTTACCAAGAATTCCTCATAAGTTTTTGTTTCGGTTTAAATTATAGCTAATGGCACTCCAATAATCTACTTTTTTTAAAATAATTTTATCAAGAAATCTTCATAAGTCTTGGTTTCGGTTTCGATTTTAGCTGATGGCACCCTAATAATCTATTTTTTTATGAATAATTTTTTCAAGAATTCTTCATAGGTTTAGGTTTTCTTTATAGCTGAAAGAACTAGTTATATATATATATATATATATATATATATATATATATATATATATATATATATATAATGACAATTACAATTAAATTTACCAAACTGATCCAAGATGGTAAAATTAAAGTATATTATAAATATTAAAGAATTAATATTTATACAGTTATCTCAGCCAGATGTAAAATTTCAATAAAACCAAATAGGAGATAGAGCTTCTTCTTCCAATTACGGGATTTCCTTGGATTTTACTTGTGCAAATCGAAATTCAATTAACTTTCTTGAAGTTATACATTTGGATTTTACCGTCACTGGATTATTTATCTTCCACCAGACTATCCATTCATGTGTAATCACTTTTTTCTTCACCATATTCCCTCTGCTTCACTTTTTTTGTTTTCAAGTAAGATCTTTAACTTACTTGTTGTTTCATCAAATACTTCTGCATGCAAAATCCGATCCCGAATTTTGCTAATTCCTACCCTCTGATGAGAAGAAAAGTATTTCTTCGAAACTCCGCGGATTAAGGACTATCCACTTATCAAGTGTTTCCTTTTCAGATTAAATATGTTTTTAACTCATTTCAAAGTGTTTTTAACATGTTTTATTAACTATTTGCTCGTATATATATATATATATATATATATATATATATATATATATATATATATATTAAGTAATGTGATTGGTAATTTAAAATTTAAAAATCAAATTATAATTTAATTAAAATTAAAAATCCGTTTCATAAGAAGGAACAACAACAAAATCAATTGTCAATTACATTACTTAATATTGAATTAGCTCTAGGATATTTACCTATCGAGCTTACTATATATCTAAATTACAACGAGCACTTTTTCTTTCCTGTATTTTAATTAAACTAGTAATTTTACTATTACATTAAAATACACTCAGCTCTTTAGACTATTGTTCTAATCTCCTTTAAATTATATATATATATATATATATATATATATATATATATATATATATATATATATATATATTTAAATAAGGGAGTTGTCACCGACAATGTGTATTTTTTAACATTATTTTATTATTCCGTGTCTTGGTTTTTCATTGAGAATTATGTTTAGATCAGTGTAATAATGTTTTTAAGTCATTGAAATCGTTTACGCACGTTTCAGATGGTCTGTGATGCGTCCTCGTCAGAAATTATTTTCAAATATAGTTATCATTGCAGAAACCAAAATAGAATGAATTCAGTCAGGAGATTGACTTAATTTTTATTCTTTTGAAAACGCTGTAATTTTTCTTTACACAACTCGTTTGTTGATCCACATTCAATCTCGGGCAACAGCGATTCTTTCTGCTAGTATCTGTATAAATAGCTAATCCTCTGCGTGTAATTTTAAAGGAGATAATTCAGTATATTTTACTGATGGCATGAGTATGTATATAATGATCCTGTTCCAATGATCATTTTTTTTTTGTTTAATTATTTTATGGCATTTTTCAGATTATCCAAACATAATTCTCAATGAAAAACCAAGACACGAAATAATAAAATAATGTTAAAAAATACACATTGTTGGTGACTACTCCCTTATTTAAATATACATCTTTCTTTCGTTGGAATTTATTAACCCATTATATATATATATATATATATATATATATATATATATATATATATATATATATATGTTTGGGATGCGATTTCGATTCAAACTGATGAAATCGCAACTTTATAACATAAAAATCGATAAAGCATATACTAATATATACGAAATCTGCAAGAATTAAAATATCATATCTATGCGCATTCTACGACTTGGCTACGCCGGGATCCCTTGCTAGCTTAGATAAATACTTTTGCAGTTTTAACAAAAGAGCTACAATAATATCAGAGCGTCTCCATTTATGCTGAACATCTACAGAATGCCAACATCAATGCAACATATGAATGAGTCCCATGTGGAATGTCCACAGGTCCCGTTAGTGAATGTAATATTTATAATTCATTTATTGTTGAAAAAGTCTTCTCGTTGACCTTGTTCCTTACAAAACACTCCCCGCCTACGAAAAAAAGCAATCATTTGGTATCAGGTCAGGTGAGCGTGGTGGCAATTCAGAGCTGCGTATTCTTTCGGACGAACGCTGTGGAAAGACTTCGTTAATGTAATTACTTACACTTAGCGTATAATGCGGAGGTGCTCCATTTTGCGAAAAGAAGAGCTTATTTAAGTTGGGTTTGGTTTGGAGTTGTGGCACTCCCACTTCACGAAGCATTTCCAAATAGTTGAAAAATTAATTGTTTAATGTTCGTGCAAAATTTCAAAAAATTCCAAGGCGACGTTATTGAGAAAAGTGCGGACAGACGAACGGACAAGGGTGAATTCACAGGTCCATTCTTCTTTTGTCGAGGGACACCGTGTATATTCAGATATTTATATATGGTGCTTTATCTGATATCTTAGGCGTAAAAGTTTAGAGTGCACTTTGCTACTCACATCGATGTCGCCACACTGAAATCTTTGAACCCATCTCTTAATTGTGCTGACATCAATGCCTCGTTTTTATAAGCCTTCCACAGGCGTCGCTGAATGTTCATCGCTTTAATATTTTTCTGTGTCGAGGTATTTAATGTCGAATCTCTGCCTCTGACGCGCGACCATGACAGCAATTGTTTTCTTAGAGTCTCCCACCGTCGATATCTTAAACAAGGAGATGTAATTGTCAGGTCATGAATACATACGTTCAGTTATCATAATAATGATATCAAGAATGGCCTCTGATCCATTCAGGCGGAATAAAAACAGGCGTATTACTTTTAAGACGTCACTCGTACATCTATTATAATAAAGTCGTATTCATCTCTGTCTGTCTGTCTGTCTATCTGTCTGTCTATCTGCTTGTTCACAATATACATCACATATGACGTCACATCATATTACGTAATATGTGCGGTGTGGCAGAATATGGCAAATGTGACAGCAAATTACGTCATATAAGACGTCATAAGAAATGATTAAATCCTGTGCAACGTCGGTTCTCAATGCTAGCATATATATATATATATATATATATATATATATATATATATGTATATATATATATACACATATATATATATACATATATATATATAATAAAATATAATAAAAAACAGGCGTATTACTTTTAAGACGTCACTCGTACATCTATTATAATAAAGTCGTATTCCTCTGTGTGTGTTTGTGCCTGTCTGTCTGTCTGTCTGTCTGTCTGTTTGTCTGTCTGTATATGGTGCGTTATCTACTTCATTTAATCACATAAATTAA
Source organism: Euprymna scolopes (assembly GCF_053919585.1). Classification (NCBI taxonomy): domain Eukaryota; kingdom Metazoa; phylum Mollusca; class Cephalopoda; order Sepiida; family Sepiolidae; genus Euprymna; species Euprymna scolopes. The sequence goes on from NC_136525.1 coordinate 40,903,326, forward strand.
TATACGAAAGTATAAATTTATGCGTAAACTTTAAGTATTTTCTTCAACAGTGCTCAATACGTAGGTAGAGCCGGGTAGCTGAAACAATAATGTAACTTAACAGAAAGATACGGAATAAAAAATAAAACGTATATATATATATATATATATATATATATATATATAGAGAGAGAGAGAGAGAGAGAGAGAGAGAGAAAGAGAGAGAGAGATAGATAGATAGATAGATAGATAGATAGATGTTTTTATTTGTTTTTGTTAGCGATACTTTTTGAATGAATTCAATTATTCATACGAAATTGCATTTTTACCTAAATGCGAGTTGGGAACAATTTTCCCTTTGACCAATTTTGGTACCCCCTTAAATGGGGAGCGGCATATATATTATTTTTAAAATATAATTATCCACTGACACGTGTTTCGTCGTCTACGACTCATCAGAGTGGCTGAAAGCAAAAAAGAAAGAAAGTAAAATAAAATAGAGAAAGAAAGAAACGTGGAATTGTAAGCCAAATGTATGAAAAAGGAATAAAAAAGAAAGAAAAATGAGAAAAAGAAGGAAAAGGAATCACCAAAGTTAAACAACGTTCGGCTTGGCCAGTACCAGATGGGTGACCATTTGGGAAGGCGCTGTATGTACCGCGAAGTAAAGCACTAGGTTGAGAAACTGGCACGGTCTATCCTTCTCTCGAGGGTAGATGGGACTCTTTTAAGCCACGGTAGGGAGCCCGTCTAAATGACCATGATAGCCCTGGCGAAGCATCAAGTATTCAGCTACTGACAAGATTTGAATTACACTACAAACTAGTGTAGTGAGTTCAATCTCGGCTGCGGCTGCACTGGATGGATGGAGAAATAATAATAATAATAATAATAATAATAATAATTATTATTATTATTATTATTATTATTATTATTATAATAAGAAGAAGAAGAAAAAGAAATAGAAAAATGTAAAAAATAATAAAGAATAACAAGAAATATAACAACAACAAAAAAGAAAGAAACAAAATAGAAAAGGGGAAAGAAATAAAGGTTCAACTATGAGCAAAAGCTGTAAGCAAGGAGAAAAAAAAGGAGTAACAGAAAAAAGAAAAAGAAGAAAAGGAAGAAGACCAAAGAGAAGAATAATAGGAAGACGCAGTGAGAAAAGGAACAAAGGAAAAAGAAGAAAATGAGGGAGAAAAAAAAAGTAGAAAAAAAGTAAAAAAACAAAAAAAAAGAAATAATAATAAGCCGGAATATAACAAGATACGAAAATAAAAAGAACAAAGAGATAGAAAGTTAGACAATAAAAAAAAAAAATGGAGCATAAGAAAAAAGAAAAAGAAATGAAAAAGGAGTAAAAATATGGAAATACAAAAAAAAAAAATGAAAGCGACACGGATTATGTCCCCTTAAACGATCCATCAAATCTAAAATTCCAAAGGCAAAAAAATATTCGCTCAAATTATGTCACATCGCCTTTGATGTGGCCATTAAATAAAAACATTTTCTTAGAAAACTAAAGTATATATATATATATATATATATATATATATATATATATATATATATATATATATATATATATATATATATATGGCGATTAAGCTACACTGAATATTCCACGTTTCATCCACTTTAGGATTCTTCAGAACTGTCCCATCATTAATATATATATATATGTATATATATATATTAATGATGGGATATATATATATATATAATGATGGATATATATATATATATATATATATATATATATATATATATATATATATATATTAATGATGGGATATATATATATATGTATATATATATATAATGATGGATATATATATATATATATGTATATATATATAATGATGGATATATATATATATATGTATATATATATAATGATGGATATATATATATATATATATATAATGATGGATATATATATATATATATATATTAATGATGGGACGATTCCAATATATTTCCCGATTCCGATACAATTACCGACTCCGATTCTTTAATCCCTAATTATTTAACTACAGAGTTATTTTCCCCGATTTCCGTAAACACACACACACACACACACACACACACACACACACACACACACACACACGTAAATTATGTAGATATTTTCCTAAATGTCAAAATACACTTGTGCGGGATGATCTATCGATTTTATCTTTACTGGTATTTTAAAATCAATAACTATTTATTATTTTATCATTATCACCAGCAATGGAAGATTTTCATTTAAACAAAATCGAATAAAAAAGACAATTAAAAGAATCGTTTTGGCATCGGAAAATAGGAATCAATTTCTCCGATTCCGATACCTATTCCGATACACCCAAATCTCCCAATTCTTCCGATTCCGATTAATCGTCCCAACACTAATATATATATATATATATATATATATATATAAGTAATTTCGTATGTGTGTATACGCGTGTGTGTGTGTGTGTGAGTTCGTTCCCTACAGACTCAAAAATGGCTGACCCGCTTTTTTGTTTAGAATTTACATTAAGATGTTTGATGAGGCTGGAAGTGTTTTTTCGAAGGTTTTATATTGAAATCCGTCCGATAAATATCGAAAATCGATAATCGAAAATGAGTCCGATTCAACTTCAAAGGAAGTACGATTTTGGCCAAAGTTTGCACTTTTATACAGCCTAACATCACAAGCTTATTTTAGAAGTTTTATCACGAGGGTCCTCCCAAAAGTAAGGCCTCCCATATTTTTAACTTAAACTAAAATGTTGAAGATCTATGAAGACGAGAGTTCTACCGTTTAAATGAGCAACTTTTGTGCTTCAGAATTAATCTTCTACATAAGCGCCACCATTTTTAATGTACGTTTTCCAGCCTCCTTTGATCTTTTGGGCGTAAAAGTTTACAGTGCATTTTGCTACTCACATCGATATCGCCACACTGAAATCGACGAACCCATCTCTTGATTGTGCTGAGATCAATGCATTGTTTTTATAAGCCTTCCATAGGCGCCGCTGAATGTTCATCGCTTTAATTTTTTTCTGTATGGAGGAATTTAATAATGAATCTCTGCTTCTGACGCGCGCCCATAACAGCAATTGTTTTCTTAGTCTCCCACCATCAATATCTACAACAAGGAGATGTAATTGTCAGGTCATGAATACATACGTTCAGTTATCATAATGATATTTAGAAAGGCCTCTGATCCATTCGGGCGGAATAAAAAACAGCCGTATTAATTTTAAGACTTCACTCGTACATCTATTATAATAAAGTCGTATTCCTCTCTGTATGTGTGCGTGTGTTTGACTGTCTGTCCGTCTGCTTGTTCACAATATACATCACCTATGACGTCGCAGCATATTACGTAATATGTGCGGTGTGGAAGACTATGGCAAACTTGACAGCAAATTACGTCATATAAAACGTCATAAGAAATGATTCAATCCCGTGCAACGTCGGGTCTCAATGCTAGTAAATATATCTATCTATATATATATATATATATATATATATATATATATATATATATATATATATATATATACAAAATAGATAACACTTATTAAGGACCGGAAACCACTCGAGGATAAGGGTTAATTAGTGTACAGTGGTAAAGGGGAACATGTCATAGTAATAGTTAGTAGTCTAAATTTGGTCAATTGGATTACTTAAGGGGACAGCTCATGAAGAATTTGTTAACGTTGGACTTGAAGACAACAATATTGTAATCAGTTGGAAAGCAGGCAAACGAAACCGAGTTCCACAGGTGTTCAATACTAAGAAAGAAACTTTGTTCATGGAATCTACGTTTAGGTTTAGGTACAAATAAAGAGTGGTTTTAGCTAGACGAGGTTTTTGAATCGTTAGTGAGTTTCTTAAAGGGGCTAACATATATATATATATATATATATATATATATATATATATATATATATATATATATATATATAACTGAGTTCAAAAACAGCCTACAGAAAATGGACTCTGATTTATGAAAATACGATAGGTTATGAAAAGGAAGGGCTGTAAAGAGATAGCTTCGAATTTGGGGGTATCGAAACCAAAGCAAAATATGATGAAAGAAAAAATAAAATAGATAAACCCCATGATTTATTATACCATACGTGTTCACACTGAAACACTTATCACAATATTCTGTGGATCTATATAAAAAAAAAACTTGTTAAACTCTGTGACATATTTCCATTCTATGGAGGCCAGGCACGAACGAACACCCCATAATTTTATTATACCACATTTCATCAAACTGAAACATAATTATCAAAGTATACTTACGCAGATAGATATGAAAAGTCTTTATTAAAGTTTGTGCCTATTTCCATTCTATGGAGGCCAGGCGCGAACGCAGACCCCACAATTGTATTATACCATCCCTATTTAAGTTAAAACATACTAAGTATTATTATGTATATCTAAATCAAAAACATTTGTAAACATTTTTTAAAAAATTTTTTTTTATTTCCATACTTTGTGGACCAGGCGCGTACGCAGACCCCACAATTTTAATGAATCATCATTATGTCAGATCAAACATACCAATTCCTGTGTTTCGATACATCTTCTATCATTATATGTGATCAGTTTTCTATAATAGTCAACCATATATAAGTCTATTCGTGACCAGACAAACACACACAGACATTCTGCTTCATATTATAGATATATACAAGATGACCCAGAAGAACGGGCCCCAACTCTAATCAGGTCCCGTTTCTTAGTGTTTTGTCCGAATGAAATGAAACTTTGGTCATAACTAGTTTATTATATTTAAAACATCAGATCAAAACACTAGGGTATGTGACCTTTTTTCTCCGTTCTGCAGCATATGTTCTAGATGGCCTCCATTTAGCTTTTGTTTTTTGGGGGATCACCCTATGTATGTATACATATCTATTATATATATATATATATATATATATATATATATAGAGAGAGAGAGAGAGAGAGAGAGAGAGAGAGAGAGTAAGAGAGTAAGACAGAGAGAGAGAAAGAGGGGGAGAGAGAGATGTTGTTTTGTTTTGGATACAGCCACTCTGATGATTCGTACACAACGAAACACGTGTCAGTCGATAATTACATTTTAAAAATGATATATATATGCATATATATATATATATGTATATATATATATATATATATATATATTAAGCTACACTGATATTCCGAGGAAAATTTTGTGTAGCTTAAATACCATAAGTACAATAAAAACATCTCTAACACAAACCAATTTCCAATGCAAACGCATACACTGTTCTTTGCCAAAATTGATATCATTAGTGAAAGCCAATGTGTATATGAACAGGCTCTGAGATATAAGAAATAGCATTATTCTCTCATTTAGTACAAAATAACCATACGTTTGACTTCAAACAAGCAAAAATAGTAAAATTTATTTTTTAAAAAGATGCTTATCACAAATTCAAGCGCAATTAAACAACGTGGAGATTTTTATAATGTATCACCATTAAATAAACTCCTATTAAAAGAAGATAATTTAATTTTAGACACAAGTTAACTCTCTCACGGCATAGAAAACACCTCCTATAATAATTAATACATACAATCAGTCAATACATTACATAACAAAAATACACTTTATTCATTTCAGTTACATATCTACATATGAATAATAACGGATATATTTCTTCCAAAAAGAATATGAATTGCATCATATCTTTTTAAATATATTAACGGCTATATGACTTTATAAAAAAATCTTACTCCCTTTCACAACGCTGTACTCAACCTTTTTTTGAATTTCCAATGACTTTTTCGTTTCTGAAATGGAACAAGGTCGTACATTTTATTACATCAAAAATATTTTTCAAATATTGTACTGGTATTTTATTTTCTTAATTTTATTCATCCAGGAGAAGTCATATATTAAAGACGAAACGTTGATGAACCCATAATTTAGTTTGTTAGTTTTATATATATATATATATATATATATATATATATATATATATATCCCGTCTCCTCCTTCTCTCTTTCTCTCTCTCTCTCTCTCTCTCTCTATATATATATATATATATATATATAACTATTTCATTTACTCACATAAAATTAATATACGAAAGTATGAATTAATGCATAAACTTTAAGTATTTACTCCAAAAGTGCTCAATACGTAGGTAGAGCTAGTTAGTAAGTTATAAAATATATATGGCGATTAAGCTACGCTGAATATACTGCGTGTCATCCACTCTAGGACTCTTCAGGCTTATGCGCATAAGCCTGAAGTGTCCTAGAGCGGATAAAACGCGGAACATTCAGTGTAGCTTAATCACCATATATATTTTATAACTTATTATATATATATATATATATATATATATATATATATATATACATATATACATATATATATATATATATATATATATATATAGCATCGACATAATCCTCAATAACAACTCCTTCCAATTCGATAAAGACAACTACATCCAAATACTAGGCACAGCAATGGGTACCAAAATGGCACCGACATATGCCACCCTTACACTCGCCTCCCTAGAAAAGACCCTTTATGAAAGGATAGAGCAAAAGTACGGGCACAATATAAAAACACTCTTCATAAAATCTTGGAAAAGATACCTGGACGACTGCTTTATCCTCTGGAGAACCTAATGGGGGGATATC
>NC_136525.1:40914964-40949964 GCF_053919585.1 Euprymna scolopes
CTGCTTCCCCAAGTGTACTGACATGCATAAGTTCAAGTGCAACGTGAACCAACATCTCGCTGCCCAAATCCCTACATAGTACCCCAGTAGATGTTTCCCCTGATAGTAGCCCCCTACACACAAGTGGCAATGTGCCTTGTTTGGGGTGAAAATGTAATTAAAAAAAAAATATATATATATATATAATTTTTATAATGATATTTTTAATACCTACAGACACTAGTGTTTTATCCTTTCGGGAATCATCAGAGCAAGGTGACACGATTACATTCGAAAGGTTCGAACGCGGCCACGAATCCATCTCTGACTCCATTAACAAGGAAGAAACCTCGCGGCCAATCTCAACCACGAGAAATATCCTTGAAATTTTAACATTTATTTTTTTAAAAAATGTCATAACATCCGGCTATAGTGATCTAATGATTATAAATTAATGATTTACTTATGCGAGCTTAGGTGGCCGACTTTCTATTTCAACTTTAAAGTGTCAACAATAAGAACCTAGTTTGTTATTCCAATAATATTTTCTTTATTACCTAGAGACACTAGCGTTTCATCCTTTCGGGAATCATCAGTGCAAGGTGACACGATTACTACCGATCGAGAGATTCGAAGTATATATATATTCAAATTAACTACGAAAATCGCCATTTTTACATCTCCAACACATTTGAAAATAATTTCTGACGAGGACGCATCACAAACCGTCTGAAACGCGCGTAGAAACGATTTCAATAACTTAAAAACATTATTACAATGATCCAAACATAATTCTCAATGAAAAACCAAGACACGGAATAATAAAATAATGTTAAAAAATACACATTGTTGGTGACTACTCCCTTATTTAAATATATATATATATATATATATATATTATTTTTTTACTGTTTTAAAAATAAAAAAAAATAAAAATATTATTTGTTTACGTCCAAAATAAAAAATGGGCAATTTCTAAAAAATACATCCGATCTTCAAGGTTTAAAAAAATCAACAACAGAAAAACTATATATATATATATATATATATATATATATATATATATTACAATAAAAAAAAATGAAAAGTAATATGGTTAAGCTTAAATATGAAAAAGAAATGACAAGATATTCTAGTAAAAAATATTATAAATTCATAACTTAAAATATTGCAGCATTAAGAATTGATTATATTATGTTAAATTGATTTTTAAAAAAATTCTTAATGCTACAATATTTTTATTTAATTTTTTATGAATTTATCATATTTTCCGCTTTATTTAAGCTTAACTGTATAACTTTTTTTACAAGGTAGTCACCACTTATCAAGGCCCGGAAGTCACTCGGGAATAAGGGTTATTGCTTGTGCAGTACGTTGGTATTGGAGATTTGATAAAGTGTCTTACTTAAGGAGGCGGTTCATCAGGAATTTTTTTATATTGGACTTGAAATCATCCAGGTTGTAGTCAGGTGGGAAACAGGCAACCGAAACAGAGTTCCACAGGCATGCACTTCTAAGAAAGAAGCTTTGTTCATGGAATCTACGTCTTGATTTTGGTACAGATAAGGAGTGGGGAAAATTTTTTACAGTGATTTCAGCTAGACGGGTGTTTATCATGAAAGATTGGCGAGGCGGAACCAGAGATTGGACCTCAGACGAGCGCCTGCCATGGTAGTAACGATAAAACAAAGACAGACTCGCAACGTCTCTCCTGTGGGAGAGAGGTTGCAGGGAAGAGAAAAGGGCATCACCCCCGAAAGGCCACGAAACCTATTTTGTACTCTGTCAAGGCAGGATAGGTTGTTTTTAGAAGCTCGTTCCCAGATGTGGCAGCAGTACTCTATCCTTGGCTTTTATATAGATAGAGAATTGCATCAGGAGTGCGATATCTTCTGGAGCGGTAGAAAGATCCTACCATTTTTCTAGCGACCTTGGCAACTGATTTGATATCCGTGTTAAATTTTCTTGTTCGTATTTTTCTCTTGTAATCCATGATTTTTCCAGTGAATTCACTTTCTCTTTGTTTAATTTCAGCCTTATTTTTTGTTTCTTATAAACATAACATACACATATGTAATAACAATGTACGGCACTCGTCTGCTTTCAATGAAATCCCCCCCAATTATCTAGCCTTCATTCTTGTATTCTCTCTGGTTCACTTGTAACTTCTCTTTTAGCGATGAATTGGTAGCAACAATAGAGGCGTAAGCGACGCCGTTGCTATGGACAACAGTCATCAAAAACTTCACTCACCTCCTTACGTTTTTTACGATTTTTAAAATTTGACTTTTTTTTTTGCGGAATAAAAAATATTTTTTCATAATATAGATGAGAACGTGATCCATAGACTGTAATAATTGTTTGAAATTTGGTCGTTAAAATAAACGAGCGGTGAAGCTTTAGCGCCGTTCTGACTGACAAAAACTGCCACTTAACCATATATTCAAACACAGTAGTATTTGAATTATATATATATATATATATATATATATATGCATATATATATATATATATATATATATATATATATACATATATTAAGAAATATATTCATTTCTTATCCTTGAGCACTTTCAGTCAATTTAGCTGTTATGCATAGATCATCGTATAACGATTAGATCACTCTCTGACTGACGTAAATGAACATTTAAAATTAAAATGTTTAAATTCAACGCTATTTTAAAAAACCTCATAACCTTGAAATCACTATCCTAGAAGCATACGTTGACTTTTAAGATATATATATATATATATATATATATATATATATATATATATATATATATATATATCATCGTATAACGGTTACATCACTCTCATACTGACGTAAATGAACATTTAAAAATTAAAATGTTTAAATTCGACGTTATTTCACGCGGTTAATGGTAGCCGAATGGATACGGTGTCCACTAATCCAGCGAGAGATGTCTCGTGGTGTGGGGTTCGAATCGTTCAGCTGTTGTTAATCGTGACACCTTGCACTGAAGAATCCCGAAAGGATGAAACACTAGTGTCTGTAGGTATTTAATTATTATAGCAAAAAGTAATTATATATATATATATATATATATATATATATATATATATGTACTAATCCTCATTTAAGAATCTTAATGTAATTACAGAGCAATATAGAAAATAAATGACAAAAATCTATATTCCAAAATTCATGATGTTGACCATCTTACAATTTATTCCTTTACTTCAGTTGACGTATACAATTCTTGGCAGTATCTATTTCGTAGCGCAAAATGAAATATCAACAATCAAAAGGAAAGAATTGTAATTATACATGATTAAAAGCCGGAAATTGGAAGAGAAGCTGCATATACCTTTAATATGTTTCCATTACGCCATTTTGAAATTTTTGCCGAATTGATTGTTGCTATTTTCGAATATAGCTTTTTGTCATTTATTATATATATATATATATATATATATATATATATATATATATATACACGCATACATATATATACGCTTAAAAAATATATATATATTTATACGCTTAAATATATATATATATATATATATATATATATATATATATACGCTTAAAAATATATGTTTTTATACATAAAGTAAATCCAAGCAAGCGAGATCGAACCTCGTTTACATTCTCAACCATGTGTCCTCCAAATCCGCTAACTCTTACTAAAAAAAATAAAAACGCGCGCTTTTTACCATCAGCAAAAGCATCAACCTTGCATTGACGATTTACACTGAAGTGCGTTGCATCAGAAATATACGCTTTTTTTTTTTTGTTCTTTTCTCTTTCATTGAATTTTCACTTGCCCCTAATGGAAAACTGTCTTCTCCGGAGAAAGGGAGGTGACTAGATCGACAGCAACGCGGGGGTGGGGTGAGAGGGTGTTATAGGAGTAAGAGGGTTGAAAGACTGATGGAGGGATCGGGAGGTTGGGGAAAGGTATGAGGGGCCGGGCGTCGGCGAGAAACGCAAACACAAAGTGTGTAATAGGCAAAATGGTCGCGTTAAAACAAATCATAGTCAACGCCAGAAACTATAAGTCGTTAAAAGAATAAAGTGGAAGATGGCGCGAAAAGTGAAATATGGCGGGAACGTGAATGGCGGGAAATGGAAAGGAGTTGGGGGTGGAAAAATAATGCCCTCGTATTGTTTATATATATATATATATATATATATGTTTGTGTATGTTCATAAAAATATGTGCGTGTGTTTGTGTGTGTATGTGCATATATATTAGTGTTTCTATTTACTTGCCTCCCCACGAGGGCAAAGTTAGACACAAGATTGCTTTTTAATTTGGGGGAAAATCTAGTTTCCCCAAAAGGTGTACTCTCGATAGGAACAAAAATCAAATAATTTCTCCTCCACTGACCGAGGACAGAAAAGGTGAAGTGTAACATCAGAACAGATACTACACTGTGATCTTGGCCCGGAGTCCAAGAGACACGGCGTGTCGCGAATAGAAAAAATCGGAACTTTTAGAGGTATCGGAATCTGAAAAAATTGTGGCGATTTTCCGATGCTCAAAACGATTCTTTTTTATTGTCTTTTTTTATTTTGTTTTGTTTAAAGTAACATCTTTCGCTGCTGATAATTATGAAAAAAATTAATAAATATTTAATTAATTATGAACTACCGGTAAAACTAAAATCTATAAATCACAAGAATGTTTCTTATACATAATATCTGTGCATTTAATGGTAATAGGAAGATAAATAACAACTGGATTGTTAAATACTGAGAATCGGAATCAGTAATTGTATCGAGATCGGGAATTTAGTACGGAATTGGTAATTCTATCGGAATTGGGAAAAATAAAAAAATATTGAAATTGTCTCATCAGTTATATATATATATATATATATATATATATATATATATATATATATATATATATATAGATAGATAGATAGATAGATAGATACAAATGTGGCATCGATACCAGAGATATAACGGAAAGCATGCATAGTACGGAATTGGCAATTCTATCGGAATCGGGAAAAATATTGAAATCGTCCCATCAGTTGGTTGGTTGGTTGGTTGGTTGTTTTTGTTTTGCGGCATATTAACCCTTTTCGGGCTATTTAATGCCGAATCCAAAGATTTTGAAGAAAAATTTTTAATAGAATATATTTGTTACTTTCAAATCAGTTTTTATTTAACCCATAGTTGGGGCCCTAACAGGTACTACCACTCCGGGCCAGAGTGGACCTGGGAGCAATGGTAATTAAAGGGTGGGTCCACACTCCCCAAAGCCCGCAAGCTGGGGCCTCACCACTGGATATAGTTTAAGGTCATATCCATAAAAAATAAATGTTTAAATTGCGAAAGTATTTCTTGCGGTTACAGGTGGCCGAATCGATAAGATCCGTGCTAATGAAGCCTGTAATAGCTTCTGTTGAAAGGTTCGAATTTATCGACCGGTAATTATTGTGACACCCTGCACTGATGATTCCCGAAAGGATGAAACACTAGTGTCTGTAGGTATCCAATAATTATTATAGTAAACAATTATATATATATATATATATATATATATATATATATATATATATATATATATATATATGGGGGGGGGCTGTTTGTATTTAGGCAGCATTTTCTCATTTGAATAAACTGAATATAACAGAGAGCTTCTGTTTAATTATATTTTTATATTGTCGATTTTTCGTATCATTATTTGTGTGTGAAAATAAAAAAGAGTTATATATGTCCCATATGTATTGCGAACGTTTTCGCTCAAAATCGAGGGCATCTTCAGGGAAGATTCAAATGATGTACTGAGAAGGACTAGCTCGGGGCGAAAATTCCATTATTCCTGCTTCGACCCAAATTAACCCACACAACTTTCTGTTTACCGCATTCTTTTGTTTCATGCTATTCTAACTTTGTATTCCGCATTACAATGGATAATTCCACTGCATTCCTGGAATCGTATCTAGCCAACAAATATGTATTCATTTTTCTGACTGCCTCTTCTAGTCTAACTTAAATGCATATATTGATTCTATATTTCTTTGTGACGTCAGCATGCAGGCCAGACATGTGAATTCAATGCACATGCTTCCAACACGTGTGCTGGCAACACAAGTCCCAGACTTTCAAATAATAATAATAATAATAATAATAATAATAATAATAATATATGATCCGAATTACTTCGTTTCTAACTAAAATCCGGGAACTACCCCTTCAATGTATAACAATAATATTGCTTTATCCTACAAGGTTTTCCTACAAGATACTTCTACGGAGATATCAATGACTTTTATTTATATGTTTTAGTTCGATAAGTAGTGTTTTTAGTGAGCGAGATTGACTTTGTGAGGTTTAGCAGGTTTTTGACGATGGCCATTAGTTCTTAAAATTATAAAGGCAAGAATTTGTTTTGTTGTTATGTTTAAGAGAATATCAACGCAAAATATTGCATGAATGTGTTGTTGTTGTTGTTGTTGCTGTTGTTGCTGTTTTTGTTGTTGTTGTTGTTGTTGTTGTCGAAAGTGTTGAATTGTATGTGAAAGAGAAAATCATTATTTTTTTTATTAAGTTTCATTCTACAGTGAATTTGCGTATACAGTTATTTAGGAAAATGTTATTAGTTCATCATTATCAGCTAGAATGCGTCTATCATCAACATATAGTGTATAAACAATAAAGTGGTATTAAACCTTTTATACGCTAAAAAATATAATTAAACATAAACTATTTTAATAATGTTTCCTCGTGTACAGGAAAGCCGAAATTATTGGCACCTTTTCAATTTTTGCGTTTTTTTGAGAAAAAAAACATTTTTCACTAATTATTCTCATTAAAGTGTTGATGAACATTTATATCGACCAACTACAGCTCTCCTGAAACACTTTTAGTTTATCATAAAACATTCAAAATAAATATTATTAATGATAACAAAAAAACAGACGAATTCAAATTTATTGGCACCCTTGCAAAGCCTTTGTTTTTAATAACACCTTCCAGACGTTTTCTATACGACATTACTAAATTCCTACACACATAAACAGGAATATTAAACCATTCTTCCTTGGCGATATCTTCTAATTCCCTCAGGCTCTTTGGTTTCCTACTTTTCACGTTCACCTTCACCACAGCCCACAAGATTTCCATTGGATTCAAGTCCGGACTTCGGCCTGGCCACTTCAGGACGTTTATTTCATTATCCAAAATCCATTTTTTCATCGATTTCGCCGTATGTTTTAGATCATTGTCCTGTTGGAAGACCCAGCTGGTTCCAAAACTAAGGCCTTCTGCAGAAGGTTTCAGATTTTCAGTCAATATTTTAATGCATTGATCTTGCCTCATGATGCCATCTAAAGTCACAAGTTTTCCAGTGCAATTGGCCGAAAAGCAACCCCAAAACATACGGTTTCCTCCACCATACTTCACCGTAGGGATTGTATTCTTTGGGTTGAAGGCTTCTCCTTTCTTCCACCACACAAACGACACATCTCTGCTGCCAAAATGTTCAATTTTAGTCTTATCTGACCATAAAACTGGAACCCAAAAAGCTGAATCCTTGTCAATAAACTCCCGTGCAAACTCTAAGCGGGCTTTAACGTGTTTCTTGGAGAGGAGAGAAGTCTTCCTTGGTCGGTACCCCTGAATCCCGTGCGACTTTAGTGCCCTCCTCAATGGAAACAGAAATTGCAATACCTTGATCGCTCAATTGTCGGAATACTTTCTTACCAGACGCTTTCGGGTCCTTTTCTACTTCTCGAATGACTTGTCGTGCAGTTCTGGAATAAAGTTTCTTGATAAAAACAAAAATCAACATTCATGTCATACAAAAAAACACAAAACAACATTCATGTCATACAAACAAAACAAAAATCAACATTCATGTCATACAAACAAAACATAAAACAACATTCATGTCATACAAAAAAAACAAAAAACAACATTCATGTCATACAAACAAAACAGAAAACAACATTCATGTAATACAAACAAAACAAAAATCAACATTCATATCATACTAAAAAAACAAAAATCAACATTCATGGCATACAAAAAAACAGAAAACAACATTCATGTCATACAAACAAAAAAAATCAACATTCATGTCATACAAAAAAAACATAAAACAACATTCATGTCATACAAACAAAACAAAAATCAACATTCATGGCATACAAAAAAAAACAGAAAACAACATTCATGTCATACAAACAAAACAGAAAACAACATTCATGTCATACAAAAAAAACAGAAAACAACATTCATGTCATACAAAAAAAACAGAAAACAACATTCATGTCATACAAACAAAACAAAAATCAACATTTATGTCATACAAAAAAAACAGAAAACAACATTCATGTCATACAAACAAAAGAAAAATCAACATTCATGTCATACAAACAAAACATAAAACAACATTCATGTCATACAAAAAAAACAGAAAACAACATTCATGTCATACAAACAAAACAAAAATAAACATTCATGTCATACAAACAAAACAAAAACAACATTCATGTCATACAAACAAAACAAACATCAACATTCATGTCATACAAAAAAAACAGAAAACAACATTCATGTCATAAACCAAAATAAAAATAAACATTCATGTCATACAAAATAAAACAGAAAACAACATTAATGTCATATAACAAAACAAAAATCAACATTCATGTCATACAAAAAAGACAGAAAACAACATTCATGTCATACAAACAAAACAAAAATCAACATTCATGTCATACAAACAAAACAGAAAACAACATTCATGTCATACAAACAAAATAAAAATCAACATTCATGTCATACAAAAAAAACAGAAAACAACATTCATGTCATACAAACAAAACAAAAATCAACATTCATGTCATACAAACAAAACATAAAACAACATTCATGTCATACAAACAAAACAAAAATCAACATTCATGTCATACAAAAAAAACAGAAAACAACATTCATGTCATACAAACAAAACAAAAATTAACATTCATGTCATACAAAAAAACAGAAAACAACATTCATGTCATACGGACAAAACAAAAATCAACATTCATGTCATACAAAAAAAAACAGAAAACAACATTCATGTAATACAAACAAAACAAAAATCAACATTCATGTCATACAAACAAAACATAAAACAACATTCCCGTCATACAAACAAAACAAAAAACAACATTCATGTCATACAAAAAAAAATAAAACAACATTCATGTCATACAAACAAAACCAAAATCAACATTCATGTCATACAAACAAAACATAAAACAACATTCATGTCATACAAACAAAACAACAATCAACATTCATGTCATACAAAAAAAACAGAAAACAACATTCATGTCATACAAACAAAACAAAAATCAACATTCATGTCATACAAAAAAACAGAAAACAACATTCATGTCATACGAACAAAACAAAAATAAACATTCATGTCATACAAAAAAAACAGAAAACAACATTCATGTAATACAAACAAAACAAAAATCAACATTCATGTCATACAAAAAATACAGAAAACAACATTCATGTCATACAAACAAAACAAAAATCAACATTCATGTCATACAAAAAAAACAGAAAACAACATTCATATCATACAAACAAAACAAAAATCAACATTCATGTCATACAAAAAAAACAACATTCATGTCATACAAACAAAACAAAAATCAACATTCATGTCATACAAAAAAAACAGAAAACAACATTCATGTCATACAAACAAAACAAAAATAAACATTCATGTCATACAAAAAAAACAGAAAACAACATTCATGTCATACAAAAAAAACAGAAAACAACATTCATGTCATACAAAAAAAACAGAAAACAACATTCATGTCATACAAACAAAACAAAAATAAACATTCATGTCATACAAAAAAAAAAGAAAACAACAGTCATGTCATAAAACAAAACAAAAATCAACATTCATGTCATACAAAAAAACAGAAAACAACATTCGTGTCATACAAACAAAACAAAAATCAACATTCATGTCATACAAACAAAACATAAAACAACATTCATGTCATACAAACAAAACAAAAATCAACATTCATGTCATACAAAAAAAACATAAAACAACATTCATGTCATACAAACAAAACAAAAATCAACATTCATGTCATGCAAAAAAACAGAAAACAACATTCATGTCATACAAAAAAAACAGAAATCAACATTCATATCATACAAAAAAACAGAAAACAACATTCATGTCATACAAAAAAACAAAAATCAACATTCATGTTATACAAAAAAAACAAAAAACAACATTCATGTCATACAAACAAAACAAAAATCAACATTCATGTCATACAAACAAAACAAAGATCAACATTCATGTCATACAAACAAAACAGAAAACAACATTCATGTCAGACAAACAAAACAAAAATCAACATTCATGTCATACAAAAAAAACAGAAAACAACATTCATGTCATACAAAAAAAACAGAAAACAACATTCATGTCATACAAAAAAACAGAAAACAACATTCGTGTCATACAAACAAAACAAAAATCAACATTCATGTCATACAAACAAAACATAAAACAACATTCATGTCATACAAACAAAACAAAAATCAACATTCATGTCATACAAAAAAAACATAAAACAACATTCATGTCATACAAACAAAACAAAAATCAACATTCATGTCATGCAAAAAAACAGAAAACAACATTCATGTCATACAAAAAAAACAGAAATCAACATTCATATCATACAAAAAAAACAGAAAACAACATTCATGTCATACAAAAAAACAAAAATCAACATTCATGTTATACAAAAAAAACAAAAAACAACATTCATATCATACAAACAAAACAGAAAACAACATTCATGTCATACAAACAAAACAAAGATCAACATTCATGTCATACAAACAAAACAGAAAATAACATTCATGTCAGACAAACTAAACAAAAATCAACATTCATGTCATACAAAAAAAACAGAAAACAACATTCGTGTCATACAAACAAAACAGAAAACATTCATGTCATACAAACAAAACAAAAATCAACATTCATGTCATACAAACAAAACAGAAAACAACATTCATGTCATACAAACAAAACAAAAATAAACATTCATGTCATACAAAAAAAAACAGAAAACATTCATGTCATACAAACAAAACAAAAATCAACATTGATGTCATACAAAAAAACAGAAAACAACATTCATGTCATACAAACAAAACAAAAATCAACATTCATGTCATACAAAAAAAACAGAAAACAACATTCATGTCATACAAACAAAACAAAAATCAACATTCACGTCATACAAAAAAAACAGAAAACAACATTCACGTCATACAAACAAAACAAAAATCAACATTCATGTCATAAAACAAAAAAACAGAAAACAATATTCATTTCATACAAACAAAACAAAAATCAACATTCATGTCATACAAAAAAAACAGAAAACAACATTCATGTCATACAAACAAAACAAAAATCAACATTCATGTCATACAAAAAAAACAGAAAACAACATTCATGTCATACAAACAAAACATAAAACAACATTCATGTCATACAAAAAACATAAAACAACAGTCATGTCATACAAACAAAACAAAAATCAACATTCATGTCATACAAAAAAAACAGAAAACAACATTCATGTCATACAAAAAAACAGAAAACAACATTACTGTCATACAAAAAAAACAGAAAACAACATTCATGTAATACAAACAAAACAAAAATCAACATTCATGTCATACAAAAAAAAACAGAAAACAACATTCATGTCATACAAACAAAACAAAAATCAACATTCATGTCATACAAACAAAACATAAAACAACATTCATGTCATACAAACAAAACAAAAATCAACATTCATGTCATACAAAAAAAACATAAAACAACATTCATGTCATACAAACAAAACAAAAATCAACATTCATGTCATGCAAAAAAACAGAAAACAACATTCATGTCATACAAACAAAACAGAAATCAACATTCATATCATACAAAAAAAACAGAAAACAACATTCATGTCATACAAAAAAACAAAAATCAACATTCATGTTATACAAAAAAAACAAAAAACAACATTCATGTCATACAAACAAAACAAAAATCAACATTCATGTCATACAAACAAAACAGAAAACAACATTCATGTCATACAAACAAAACAAAGATCAACATTCATGTCATACAAACTAAACAGAAAACAACATTCATGTCAGACAAACAAAACAAAAATCAACATTCATGTCATACAAAAAAAACAGAAAACAACATTCGTGTCATACAAACAAAACAGAAAACATTCATGTCATACAAACAAAACAAAAATCAACATACATGTCATACAAACAAAACAGAAAACAACATTCATGTCATACAAACAAAACAAAAATAAACATTCATGTCATACAAAAAAAAACAGAAAACATTCATGTCATACAAACAAAACAAAAATCAACATTGATGTCATACAAAAAAACAGAAAACAACATTCATGTCATACAAACAAAACAAAAATCAACATTCATGTCATACAAAAAAAACAGAAAACAACATTCATGTCATACAAACAAAACAAAAATCAACATTCATGTCATACAAAAAAAAACAGAAAACAACATTCACGTCATACAAACAAAACAAAAATCAACATTCATGTCATAAAACAAAAAAACAGAAAACAATATTCATTTCATACAAACAAAACAAAAATCAACATTCATGTCATACAAAAAAAACAGAAAACAACATTCATGTCATACAAACAAAAACAAAATCAACATTCATGTCATACAAAAAACATAAAACAACAGTCATGTCATACAAACAAAACAAAAATAAACATTCATGTCATACAAAAAAAACAGAAAACAACATTCATGTCATACAAAAAAACAGAAAACAACATTACTGTCATACAAAAAAAACAGAAAACAACATTCATGTAATACAAACAAAACAAAAATCAACATTCATGTCATACAAAAAAAAACAGAAAACAACATTCATGTCATACAAACAAAACAAAAATCAACATTCATGTCATACAAAAAAAACAGAAAACAACATTCATGTCATACAAACAAAACAAAAATCAACATTCATGTCATACAAAAAAAACAGAAAACAACATTCATGTCATACAAACAAAACAAAAATCAACATTCATGTCATACAAAAAAAACAGAAAACAACATTCATGTCATACAAACAAAACAAAAATCAACATTCATGTTATACAAAAAAAACAGAAAACAACATTCATGTCATACAAACAAAACAAAAATCAACATTCATGTCATACAAAAAAAACAGAAAACAACATTCATGTCATACAAAAAACAGAAAACAACATTACTGTCATACAAAAAAAAACAGAAAACAACATTCATGTAATAAAAACAAAACAAAAATCAACATTACTGTCATACAAAAAAAACAGAAAACAACATTCATGTCATACAAACAAAACAAAAATCAACATTCATGTCATACAAAAAAAACAGAAAACAACATTCATGTCATACAAACAAAACAAAAATCAACATTCATGTCATACAAACAAAACAGAAAACAACATTCATGTCATACAAACAAAACAAAAATCAACATTCATGTCATACAAACAAAACAGAAAACAACATTCATGTCATACAAACAAAACAAAAATCAACATTCATGTCATACAAAAAAAACAGAAAACAACATTCATGTCATACAAACAAAACAAAAATCAACATTCATGTCATACAAAAAAAAGAGAAAACAACATTCATGTCATACAAAAAAAACAGAAAACAACATTACTGTCATACAAAAAAAAACAGAAAACAACATTCATGTAATACAAACAAAACAAAAATCAACATTACTGTCATACAAAAAAAAACAGAAAACAACATTCATGTCATACAAACAAAACAAAAATCAACATTCATGTCATACAAAAAAAAACAGAAAACAACATTCATGTCATACAAACAAAACAAAAATCAACATTCATGTCATACAAAAAAACAGAAAACAACATTCATGTCATACAAACAAAACAAAAATCAACATTCATGTCATACAAAAAAAACAGAAAACAACATTCATGTCATACAAACAAAACAAAAATCAACATTCATGTCATACAAAAAAACCAGAAAACAACATTCATGTAATACAAACAAAACAAAAATCAACATTCATGTCATACAAAAAACAGAAAACAACATTCATGTCATACAAACAAAACAAAAATCAACATTCATGTCATACAAAAAAAACAGAAAACAACATTCATGTCATACAAACAAAACAAAAATCAACATTCATGTCATACAAAAAAACAGAAAACAACATTCATGTCATACAAACAAAACATAAATCAACATTCATGTCATACAAAAAAACAGAAAACAACATTCATGTCATACAAACAAAACAAAAATCAACATTCATGTCATACAAAAAAACAGAAAACAACATTCTATGTCATACAAACAAAACAAAAATCAACATTCATGTCATACAAAAAAAACAGAAAACAACATTCATGTCATACAAACAAAACAAAAATCAACATTCATGTCATACAAAAAAAAAAGAAAACAACATTCATGTAATACAAACAAAACAAAAATCAACATTACTGTCATACAAAAAAAAACAGAAAACAACATTCATGTCATACAAACAAAACAAAAATCAACATTCATGTCATACAAAAAAAACAGAAAACAACATTCATGTCATACAAACAAAACAAAAATCAACATTCATGTCATACAAAAAAAACAGAAAACAACATTCATGTCATACAAAAAAAACAGAAAACAACATTACTGTCATACAAAAAAAACAGAAAACAACATTCATGGAATACAAACAAAACAAAAATCAACATTACTGTCATACAAAAAAAAACAGAAAAAAACATTCATGTCATACAAACAAAACAGAAAACAACATTCATGTCATACAAACAAAACAAAAATCAACATTCATGTCATACAAAAAAAACAGAAAACAACATTCATGTCATACAAACAAAACAAAAATCAACATTCATGTCATACAAACAAAACAGAAAACAACATTCATGTCATACAAACAAAACAAAAATCAACATTCATGTCATACAAAAAAAAACAGAAAACAACATTCATGTCATACAAACAAAACAAAAATCAACATTCCTGTCATACAAACAAAACAAAAATCAACATTCATGTCATACAAAAAAACAGAAAACAACATTCATGTTATACAAACAAAACAAAAATCAACATTCATGTCATACAAAAAAAAACAGAAAACAACATTCATGTCATACAAACAAAACAAAAATAAACATTTATGTCATACAAAAAAAACAGAAAACAACATTCATGTCATACAAACAAAACAAAAATCAACATTCATGTCAAACAAAAAAAACAGAAAACAACATTCATGTCATACAAACAAAACAAAAATCAACATTCATGTCATACAAAAAAAAAACAAAAAGCAACATTCATGTCATACAAACAAAACAAAAATCAACATTCATGTCATACAAAAAAAACAGAAAACAACATTCATGTCATACAAACAAAACAAAAATCAACATTCATGTCATACAAAAAAAACAGAAAACAACATTCATGTCATACAAACAAAACAAAAATCAACATTCATGTCATACAAACAAAACAGAAAACAACATTCATGTCATACAAACAAAACAAAAATCAACATTCATGTCATACAAAAAAAAACAGAAAACAACATTCATGTCATACAAACAAAACAAAAATCAACATTCATGTCATACAAACAAAACAAAAATCAACATTCATGTCATACAAAAAAACAGAAAACAACATTCATGTCATACAAACAAAACAAAAATCAACATTCATGTCATACAAAAAAAAAACAGAAAACAACATTCATGTCATACAAACAAAACAAAAATAAACATTCATGTCATACAAAAAAAACAGAAAACAACATTCATGTCATACAAACAAAACAAAAATCAACATTCATGTCATACAAAAAAAACAGAAAACAACATTCATGTCATACAAACAAAACAAAAATCAACATTTATGTCATACAAAAAAAAACAAAAAGCAACATTCATGTCATACAAACAAAACAAAAATCAACATTCATGTCATACAAAAAAAATAAAACAACATTCATGTCATACAAACAAAACAAAAATCAACATTCATGTCATACAAACAAAACAGAAAACAACATTCATGTCATACAAACAAAACAAATAATAATGTTTCTCACTGTTGACACAGGAACTTCAAAACGCTTAGAAATGGATTTGTATTTTTCACGTGTGCATCCACTATTTTCTGTTTTACATCGAAACAGGGTTCCTTAACTTTTGCCATCTTTGCAGTCTGGTGTTTTTGATAAAATCAAGGATTGACTAATACAGATTATTTATAAAAGCTTTGGAACGTTCTAGAAGATGATGCAATAGGAAAATCATAATAAACAAGTATTATTTTGCATAAAATCTCGTGAATTCTATGATAAAAATCATTGGTGCGAATAATTTTGAATTCGTCTGTTTTTGTTATCATTAATAATATTAATTTGGAATATTTTATAATAAAATAAAAGTATTTCAGGAGATCTGTAGAAGGTCGATATAAATGGTCAACACTTTAATAAAAATAATTAGTGAAAAAAAAAATTTTTCTCCAAAAAACACAAAAATTGAAAGGGTGCCAATAATTTCTGCTTTAACTATATATATATATATATATATATATATATATATATATATATATATATATATATGTGTGTGTGTGTGTGTGTGTGTGTGTGTGTGTGCGTGTGTGTGTGTGTGTGTGTGTGACTGTATTTACATAAAGAATAACAAAAAACTATATAATTTGCTCTGTATGATTGAGCACTATCAACGACCCTTGTTGAAATGCAATTATCCTTAATTTTTGGATATCTTTTTATCTGGAATCTCTCTCTCTCTCTCTCTCTCTCTCTATATATATATATATATATATATATATATATATATATATATATATATATATATATATATATATATATATATATATCAGGTTGTTGTAAGTCCCTTCCGTTCTTTTTTTAAGAAAATCAAAGAATTTTAACAGCAAAAGTAAGTTTCCAAATTTTTGTGTGAATCCCATTGACTGAACGTGGCGTGGAATTTTCGCAAAATCACGCTTCATCTTTTCACCTAGTTATCTATATGTCTGATAGACATTTTTCTTCAAAAGAGCCCTGAGTTGGTCTTTCTTGCTTGGTCTTCCGGGACGAGGAGCGTCATTGAGATCAAAATTACCGTGTTTGAATCTGGTAAACCAATCTCGAACAGTTTTCCTAGCAATAGTGTTTTCTCCATATACGGCACAAATATCCTTTGTCACTTCACTTTTTTTTACCTCGATCAAAGAAGCTGTCTAAAGTGTGATTTTCTATCTACTATATGTACAGCTGTCGACTATCAACTAAATGGTTGTACGTTCGATTCCAGTCTCGGGATAGGTGCTAGTCTAGCCGCACTGAATTACGTTTTTTGGGGTTGAGCACTATCGTAGACACCTGTTACTTCTTAATCAGCGTAAATGAACAAACAAATCGAGTACTTTGAAAGTAGCTGTCAAAATGTTAGTATAAATAGATACTTGATTTTGCGGGTGCTGATTCCATGCGCCAGTGGGTATATACATATATATATATATATATATTATATATTATATATATATATATTCCTTTAACTATTTACTTATATGTATGTATATATGTGTGTATATGTCGGTGTGTTTGTTGTGTATATATATGTATATATATATATATGTTTAATTGTATGTATTCATATATATGTATTATGTATGTATGTATGTATGTATCTATGTATGTATGTAGTGTGCATATATGTACGTATGTATATGTGTGTATGTATATACATGTTTATGTATTTAACTTATCATTCGTCTCAATCAATTTGCTTCCTTTAAAGATTCCTACTTTTCTTAAGTGATAACTTGTATATTTCAGTTGACCCCTTTTTTGCTTTAAATTTGGCGCCATTTCAACGTCGTCCTGTCTGGGTCATTTTGACATTGCCTTTTCCATTCTCAATTAACTCAATGATCATTCAATTTTTTTTCTTCTTCTCCACTCATTTTTCTTAAATCAGCCCAGCATTGACAGTCGTGTTTTAAATTCTTCCATTTCTTTTTTCTACGCACATCTTATCTTTCTTTTAATAATATTATTTGATCTCGTTCCCTTTCCTCGTGAATTTGTGAATTATTCCACAGATTTCTGCCTTTTGGATTACTTTGGACCATCTTCCAATTACGCGATTCCCTTGGATTTTAATTGTGGAAATGGAATTTTAATCAACTTTTTTGGATTTTGCCGTTATTGGATATTTTATCCTTCATCAGACAATCCATTCACGTGAAATCACCTTTTTCTTCACCACATTCCCTCTGCTTCACTATTTGTTACAAACTAAGATCTATGATTTACTTGTAGTTTCATCAAATACTTTTGCAAGCAAAATCCGATCGCACATTTTGCTAAACCCTACCCTCTGATGAGAAGGAAAGTATTTCTTCGAAACTCCGCAGATTAAGTAGTATCCACTTATTTTGTGCTTCCTTTTTTAAAATTAAATATGTTTTTAACTCTTTTTCAATGTGCTTTTTACATGTTTTATTAACTACTTGTTCACACACACACACACACACACACACACACACACACACATATATATATATATATATATATATATATATATATATATATATATATATATATATATATACATGAGCGTTCGTGCGTGTTTCTCTCTATATATCTTTACATATAGAGAGATTTTCTGTTGTTTTTAAACGATAATACGATTAATAGCGCCTTCAACCTTGAAGATCATGGAAAATGTTTCCTTAGAAAATTGCACATATTTTTGGGACGTAAACAAATAAACAAATATCATTTATTTATTATTTTACTTATGAAACAGTAATCTACGAACACACGTATTTCGAAGTCTTACCTCTCGTCAGCGTAGCTTGACTGTTTCGAATCTCAAACCATATGTATTATGGTCGAATCCTAAAGACATAATGTTTTATAAGGTTTTCATAATGTTTTAGTAGATTTATCTTTTTAACTCGGGAATCTGTAAAGAATTTCGGACAAAATTCCTTACCTTATCTTGTTCTGTTAACCATGGATAAATAAAATGTTTAAAATTAAAATAAAACAAAATTGAATACCTTAAAATATGATCGATGGTAACGACTTCAAATCAAATAGCACAAAGTCATTATGATTGGATAAATATAAAAAAGAGAGGCAGACAAACGATTTGGTTAACACCTCCATACAATAAAATGTTTAAAGTTAAAATAGGACGAAAATCAATGCCTTAAAAGTAAGATCGATAGATTATAGTAACGAATTCACGTAAAATTGTACAGACAAAGATATTACGAATGGATAAAGCAAAATGAGGAAATACAATGGATAAAGCAAAAAGAAGAAAAACAATTTGGTTGACACTTCCATACAGTAAAATGTTTTAAATAAAAACAGGACAAAATGTTTTTAAAATAACACCCATAGATTATAGTAGCGAATTCTAGCAAAATGGTACAAACCAATATATTAGGAATGGATAAAATTAAAAGACTTTTGCAGAAAAGCAATTTGGTTTACACCTCCATACAATAAAATGTTTAAAATTAAAATAGGACGAAAAAATGCCTTCAAAATAAGATTAATAGATTATTGTAACGAATTCAAGTAAAATGGTACATACAAAGATATTACGAATGGATAAATATAAATAGAAGAAGGAGAAAAACAATTTGGTCTTCACCTCCATGCAATAAAATGTTTAAAATTAAAATACGGATAAAAATTAATGCCTTTAAAATACGATTGATAGATTATAATAACGAATTCGAGTAAACTGGCACACACAAACATATTACGAATAAATAAATATAAAAAAATAAGAAAAACTATTTGGTTTACGCCTTCATACAAAAGAATGTTCAAAATTATAATAGGATGAAAATCAATGCCTTAAAAATAAGATCGATGGATTATAGTAACGAATTCGTGTAAGACGTACAAACAAAGATACTACTAATGGATAAATATAAAACAGAAGAATAAGAAAAAATTTGGTTTACACCTTCATACAATAAAAGTTTAAAAATTATAATAGGATTAAAATCAATGCATTAAAAATAAGATCGATAAATTATAGTAACGAATTCGCATAAAACGGTACAAACAAGGATTTTAGGAATGGATAAATATAAAGCAGAAGAATAAGAAAAACAACTTGGTTTACACCTCCACACAATAAAATATTGAAAATTATAATATGACGAAAATCAATGCCTTCAAAATAAGATCGATAGATTATAGTAACGAATTCAAGTAAAATATTACAAACAAAGATATTACAAATGGATAAGCATAAAAAGGAAGAAGCAGAAAACGACACTACCAATTCTCAATAGTATTTTTAGCGTCGGCAGCACTGAAGCTTGAAACTTCAATCTCTGGAATAATAGTTTTACAACGAATGACATTTCTGCACTCACTTATGATGAGGTCTTTCGATAATAATGAATGTTTAAAATCTCACTATATGGGTTGCATTGTTTATTGTTTTAATCGATCGTGTTTTCCATTTATTTCTATATCTTGTTTTATTTGGATTCTTCGAACTACTATTCTCATATTGATTGTTATAAGCGCAACGTTAATTTGATGGAACATTTTTCAGGTGGTCGAATTAGCGAAGTTTTCGGTCGAGCGATGACTGAATAGAATTTCTAAATAATTCGCAATTTTATTTTGGATGTTGCACACACTAAGTCAAGGACCAGGGGCAAAATGCACAATGTACTTGGTAAAATTCAGTTGTAAGTTATACTCATCTGAAGGTTAAAGATTACATCCCCAGCACAGGCGACACTCAAAAATACAATTACGAATTATTTAAAACTTATTTCCGGTCATGGTTGACAAAACGAGAGCATTAAATAAAATGTTCCCTTAAAAATTCCGTGCAGATACCCAAGTTCGACAGAAAGATTTCCAAGTTCGACAAAAAGATTCCCAAGTTTGATAAAAAGATTCCCGAGTTCGACACAAATATTCCTTTGAGTTTGACATAAAGATTCTAAAGTACGACAGAAAGATTCTCGAGTTCAACACAAAGATTCCCAAGTTTGATAAATAGATTCCCGAGTTCGACACAAAAATTCAAAGTTTGACAGGAAGGTTCTAAAGTACGACAAAAAGATTACCGAGTTCGACACAAAGATTCCCAAGCTTTACTTAAAGATTCTAAAGTTCGACAAAAAGATTCCCGAGTTTGACAGCAAGATTTCCAAGTTCAACAGAAAGATTTCCGAGTTCAACAAAAAGATTCCCAAGCTTTACTTAAAGATTCTAAAGTTCGACAGAAAGATTCCCGAGTTTGAAAGCAAGATTTCCAAGTTCAACAGAAAGATTCCCGAGTTCAACAAAAGATCCCAAGGTCGACAAAAAGATTCCCGAGTTCGACACAAAGATTCTCAAGTTTGATTCAAAGATTCTAAAGTACAACAGGAAGATTCCCGAGTTCGACAACGTAAAAATCTTGCATTCGAGTAGCAACGAAGTCGCTGGAGGTGTTTTTTATATCGCTTAAGTTTTTGAAGCATTTCTCACGGAGAAAGTGTTTGAGATGTTTGAAAAAGTGGTAGTTGGTAGGTGAGAGGTTTGTAGAGTATGGCGGATGAGGTAGTGTTTCGTAACACAATTTATTCAACTTTTTCAGAGTCAGTTTAATAACGTTCGGTTAGGCACTTTCGTTGAGGAGAATTGGGTTATTTCTGTTGCCTAATGCTGGGTGTTGTTGTCGAAGTATCTGATGCATTTCATCCATTTGTTGACAGTACTTCCCCTCCATAATGGTTTCAAAAAACTAATGGATAAGTCCAGTCGCAAACCACCTACTAGTCAGTATTACTTTCTTTTGGTGCAACTCTAGCTTCGGGAAGTGTTATGTAGCTTCGTCGGCATCTAACCACTAAGCTGAGCATCGCCGGTTGTCGTAAAGAACCCACTTTTGATCACAAGACACAGCCCGGTCGAGAAACGAGTTGTTCCTGTTGCATAAAAGAAAAGCAAATTACATTTAATAACGGCGTTTCTTTTAGTTGTCGTTCAATTTGTGAGATACCCATTTTTCAAGTGTGTTTTTTTTTTGTTTTTGTTTTTTTTAGTCTCTCCAATCTCTCTCGTGTGGTTGGAAATCGTCGTATATGTTACATCTAATTCGGGAGCAAGTCCTCGAACAGGTGAGCGTGGATTGGCTTCAACTAAGGCTCTTAATTGATCATTGTCAACATCCGACCATTGCACCCATCGCCGCCCCGACATTTCTTAAACCACCATTTTGCTGTGCATTTAATAGTGGTTACTGGGCTAAACGCTTCGTTGATATTGCGAGCTTTTTCCCCCATTTTGTATTCAACGTTCTGAAAAGAAGACATAATTGTTTTGAAGCGATTACATAGAGCGGAAAACGCTGTTTTAAATGATATATAAAGTAAAGGTATTATGACGAAAACTCATTCGAAAATACATTATTTGAAATCAAAATTAGAGATTTGGCAAGAACTTTCTTGTAAACCTATCAGTAGAGACACTGAAGGGTTCCTTAATTTATTTTATTTATTTAGGATTGAAACCGCTATCTTCAGACAATGCTCACCTGGAACTGTTGAGATTCAACGTCTTTATTCACTGCGACACAGAACCTGGAATTCAGATGGTAATCGCGGCGGGACAGAAACTCCAAATCTCCTAACTAGATTCTCAGCAATTAATGCCATCTATAGTTGTTGTCGTCTCACGGGCCCCTTAATCGTCCTTCAGGCCCCGTGGCGCAGTGGATAGAGACGTTGAATCTCTACGGTTCCAGGTGAGAATTGTCTGAAGAAAGTGGTCTCAATCCTACTCAAAGCCGACCAGAGGCTTACTTGGCTAAAAACGTGGGGAGACTAAAAACAACTATGGAAGACAGTAATTGCTGAGAATGCAGTTAGGGGATTTCGAGTTCCTGTCCCGTTGCGGTTACCACCTGACGAAGGCCAGAGGAATAGCTGACCGAAACGTCTAAAAAAAGATGAGGGTAATAAGCAGCAATAAAAAAAATGAATGAAATGTAGCACTATTTAGCAACGCCGCGTAGTCCTGTTAGTGTAATACAAAAGGAATTTCTTAGCACGTGAATTTAAGAGGAATCTATAATATAAATCGCACCTGTCTGTTTAAATGTATGTATGTATGTATGTGTGTATGTATGTCAACCTAACACTTACGACAGAGCTGACGAATTTTCACGCGATCGGTATCGATTTGAAGCTGGATCTTTCGGGTGGCAAATATCGAAAAATTAGCTCAAAGCCTTAATTTCTTCAGCCTCAACTGGGAACTTTTCTACAATGACAGGTCGCTTTTTTCGCCGATATTTTTGAAAGTCATACCTTCTTTTCGATTGGCTAGCCTTAGGATTCGTTACTTCCGGTTTGACAATAGATGCAATAGCAAATACGTTACGTTTTTTTTTTTTTTTTTTTTTTGGTTGGTTGATTTCACGTTCTTTTCCTCCTTCGCGGTACGGATTCGAGCCTGCCCGCTTACTACCACTTTTTTTGTTTATTTTTTTTATTTTTGGCTCAATACACACCTCCAAACACCCGGACAACGCCGTGCACCCAAGCTAGTCTTTAATA
The DNA here is from genome assembly GCF_053919585.1 of Euprymna scolopes. Lineage (NCBI taxonomy): Eukaryota > Metazoa > Mollusca > Cephalopoda > Sepiida > Sepiolidae > Euprymna > Euprymna scolopes. Next base: position 40,938,738 of record NC_136525.1, read on the forward strand.
TAAATCTCACCTGTCTATCTAAATGCATGTATGTATGTCTGCCTAAAACTTTCGATAGAGGCGACGGATTTTCACGAGATCGGTATCGTGTTGAAGCTCGACCATTCGGACGACAAATATCGAAAGATTGGCCAAAAACATTATTTTCTTCAGCCTCAAATAGGAACTTTTCTACAGGGAGTGGTCATTTTTTTTTGTTTTTTTTCGCCGATATTTCAAAAGTCATCCCCTCTTTTCGATTGACTAGCCTTAATTTAAACATTCGTCATTTCCGGTTTGGCAATGGACGAACGGCAAAGAAGTCACGTTTTTTTTTCACATTCTTTTCCTTCTTCGCGGTACGGATTCGAGCCTTCTTGCTTACTATCTCTTTTATTTATTTATTTATTTTTGATCAGCACACACCTCCAAACATCCAGGCAACGCCGGGCACCCAGCATAGTTAAATATAAAAAGAAAATCGTAAATGTTATAAAAAGAATCTCGCACAAAAGAAGAGAGAGGGACGGATAATAAAGTAAAAATAAATAAATAAATAAATAAATAAATAAAATGTGTTTTTTGTTTCACTCCCGCTGGGTCGAACCCGTCCTGCAAATGTAACATAAGAAAAGCGAACAACAAAAAAAATAATGTAAGAATTTGAATGAACTGAGAAGGAGACCAAGTCTCTCGTTCGTAAGATGCTAGAGTTATGCATTGCTGGTGCTGCAGTGATCGTGGAAGTTCCGTGTAGAATGTGGGGCATTGTCGGATAGACTAAGACGTGGTCATGGTGGAGGCTATGGTTGTGGGACAACGACGGGGTGAGTAACGGCGGGGTTGGAAGCTGAGGCAGGGTTAGGATGAAAATAAAAGGTGTTTAGGTGTAGGGGCCGGGTGGGAAACCTATGTGCATTGTGCCACTGGCTCCAGCTAAGTTGTTAGTCTCGTGTGTGTACAGAGGGGAGGTAGTTGTCCCTCCATCTATTTTCTACTCTACGCAACCGCTACCACTCCAAGCGGGGAAGACCATTTCGTCACTCGACGTGGCCGGTCATAAACATTTCATTTCTTGAGCGAGCGGGAAGAAAGGTTCGCGACAGGGGCCGGTGGCGGGTAGGATGTCAACAACAAAAAAAAGTAGATAAGAAAAAAATAAGCAGAAATAAATAAATAGAGTTAACATAAAGTAACCCCTACACACAAAAATGGGGTTTCGTAGTTTATTTATGAGGTGCGACCAGAAACTAACGAGACACAGTTTTTGGATTCGTTTTTTGTTTTTGTTTTGTTTTGTTTTGTTTTTTGCCCTCTATTTTTCAGGTCAACAACACTGACCTGACTTTTTGTACAAGGGAATTACCACTTATTAAGGCCTGAATGCCATTCGAGGATAAGTTTATGTTATATGATTTGGTCGGTGAGAAAACACCGCAATGATCAGTAACGGTGGAAATTGGGAAGAATGTGATGATAAAAGACGACGGCTCAACAAAGACTTGTTTACATTGGACTTGAAAACGACTATGTTGTAGTCAGCTGGAAAGAAGCCCGGAGCTACAGAGTTCCACGGGCAGGCAGTTCTAGGAAAGAAACTTTGTTTATGGAATTTGTGCTTAATTTAAAGTACGGATAGAAAATAAGGGGCATTTTTTTATACTTGTAAAAGCTTGTTGTGATTTTTTTATCATTCAAGTTTTGCCCCAAACAAGGCACAGTGCCACTTCGAAGTAGGGGGCTACTATCGGGGACATAAGTTGCAGGAACATTATGAAGGGAGATGAGCAGCAAGATGTATGTTCCCATTGCATTTGAATTTCTGCATGTCAGTACAATTGGGAAAGCAGAATCCCGGAAGGGAGTTCCAAAGTCTAGCAGTTCTAGGGAAGAAACTATTGCAGTAGAAGGCTTTCTTACACCTAGGGATCTCTATTGTGTAAAGGTCGAATTTAGCTGCTTGCCGGATTTGACGGAGGTACCTGTGCTTGTAGTTCGCCAGAGCATTCACCATTAAAATACATGTACAATAAGCAGAGGGATGCAACATTTCGTCGATGGGACAGAGGCTGAAGCTTAGATGACAGTTCAGGACCTATCAGGTTGGCAATTCTTTTTTTAACCCTATCCGGGAGTGAGAGACTAGTAGCAGATGCACCAGCCCAAATGTGACAACAATACTCCATACATGGGCGAATGGTGGCCTTATAGAGGTATGTGACTTCTGTCGTACGAACCGGTGGGATGCATATCTTTGTGAAATGGCAACTGCAAGACTTCACAGTGAACAATCGAGAAAGTGGGACTTGCTAAACACTTCTGTGTACAAACTTGTGTTTCATTACCCGTTTAGCACCATTCGGTTGTTTCATTGTTACACTGTTCAGCAGGAAAATATTGGTCTATAGGGCATCTCTGGTGTGCTCTCTGTTGGCTTCTTAGTCAGCCCTTTTGTAGTACTTTCTTATTATAACAACAGCCCCTCACCTTTAGGTTGGGATTTAGGAGTGATGTCTACTGATACAACTAATACAAAATAGGTGCTCTGCGTTTCCGAGTAGACTAAGGAATCTTTGTGTACTGTGTAAGAAATAGGTCTAGACGTGAAGCTTTTTGGTCTTCACTATCTGGGAGGCAGGTTGGGAACAAGACTGTCTGTGTAAGTAAATGAGTTATAGAAAAACTATAAGTACAGTGTCAATCTGCATGTATGTAACTTGAGAAGTCAATCACTTTTTATGATGTATATTGAAGTCACCAAACACATGTACTTGAGCATTAATATCTAAGGACAGTGTTTCATCTATACTTTCAGAGATATGATCGATTTGGATATAGTCCAGACTTGAAGTAGAACGGTAGAGAAATGTAAATAACTAATGCAGTGTTAATAGGCTAGTCGAAAGTACGTGAAGGCGTGACCATAGGATTCTAGAATGCTGCACTCTAGTCAAGGGAAGAGTGCTACGAATATATATTCCAAATCCATGTATATTTGTCCGTGTCCTTACGGGGAAGAGAGAGGGGTATCATGTCATGTTAAAGTAGTTAAAAGGGGACGTGGTAGTGTTAGTTAGTTTCACTTCCTGCTACGATATTCATAGATGTGACTCTACATCATCTAGGTTAATTCCAAGTCCATGGATATTTGTGAATGCAAGCCTTAAGATAGGAGGCGAATTGGTTTTGTTTGGGTGGCTGTCTGATTTGATTGTGATACAATGTGGACTCAGTTTATACGTCGACATCATATCCCCTGGCTAAACAACACTACATACAATTTATACGTTTATCTTGTGCATGTTCATATCCCTGACAATACAACAAACGCCTCTAGCCATTGCGCCATGGGCCTTAGAGGCAAGAGGATTAGTTGACCGAAACGCAGTGAAAGAGAAATAGCTATGAAGAGTAGGATAACAGCCAGGAAAAGAATGAATACACTAATCAATCCTCATCTCAAAAATTTGAAAACGTTTTTTTTCTTATGAGTAGGAGGCTGCATCTCTCTCTCCTCTCTCTCTCTCTCTCTCTCCTCTCTACCCCTCTCTCTCTCTCTCTCCTCTCTACTCCCTCTCTCTCTCTCCTCTCTACCCCCTCTCTCTCTCCTCTCTACCCCCTCTCTCTCTCTTTCACACTCACTCACTCACTCCTCTCTATTTCATTTTACTCTCACACATCTCTCCAATCTTTTTTTTTATCTACGTCCAATTAACTTTCTCTCAGTTTATCTATCTTTCTATCTTTTAACTTATCTATTCATCCATCAAATAATATCATTCATTTACTCGAATCGACTGTTCCCAATTCCATAAAAGAGTTTGTCGCCATTTTTATTTTTTCATTTTTTTTTATTTTTTATTTTTTTTTTAGCTGGGAAGAGGAAAGAGTCTTCATTTTATCATGCCATTTCCTTTCAACTTAATCACCAACACCACGTGCTCTTTTCCGGCTCCAATGTATCAATCCCAAATCTATTCCAAATGTAGAAACATAAGTCTCTCTCTCTCTCTCACTCTCTCTCTCTCTCGCTCTCTCTCGCTCTCTCTCTCTCTCGCTCTCGCTCTCGCTCTTTCTTTCTGCTTATGGGTGGGGTTGACAGTGGCTAAATGGTTAACGACAGATTCAAAACCTGCTTGTTCCAAGTTCGAATCCAATTAATTCCATAGAAACATTTCCGTCAAACCAACACTTGAACGTGTATTGAACCCAGAGTCTGCCAACCAGAGTTCTACACAACATTGGAATTCCTTAAAATGTTGCCAATGGTTCCTTCTAGAGATACTAGCAGTCTGAGATTATTTTACCTTTGCACATATGTGCAACTGGATCGTTCAGCTGTTTCTGCTGTTGTTTTTTTGTTTTGTTTTTGTTTTTTCGGAACTAATTTTCTTATACATGTATGTATTAATATATTACTAATTCAACTATTTTTGAATTTTAAATAAACTGGAAATAGATCCAATTATTATGTGTTTTAAATGGTTATCAGAAAACTATGTTGTTGCATATTTTAACCTGTTTGTTTTTTATTATTCTATATGAATTTAAGAAAAACGTTTATTTTAAACTAGCAGTTCAACCCGGCTTTCCTCGGGCCCTATGTACTGTTTATAACTTGCCCTGCGTGTGAATACACTTTATGTAAGATTTCAAATATTCAGATCAAAAATTTCGTAGAGACCGCAGACGTAATTTTTTTAACTTTGACCCCAATTTTGACCCCTTAAAATTTATTTTTGGGGGCTCAAGTCAAAATAAAATGTCTGATCCATGTCCAAGTAACCTACATTTAAGACTTCAAGTGTTTAGACCCAAAATTAGCGGAGGAGTTTTGTAGAGTTTTCAACAGTCAAATCATTGAACTTTAACCCCTTGACAGCCAAATTTCTGGCCAAAAAATCGATTTAAAATATTTTCCCAAATCTCAATACCCCTTAGCGCAAATATCGAATCTGTAGACTGAAAATTGACAGAGTTATTTGGTAGGGAAATGTACACACACACGCACACACACACACACACACACACACGCGCGCACATTTAAAGACATTTTCACTTGTATAGATATATAGATAATATATCTATTTCTATCTCTAGTATTATATAAAAGGAATTTTATGTGTGTTTGAGTTCGTTCCCTATGACTTCCAAAACGGTTGGGTTGATTTTAATAATATTTTACATGAAAGTACTTTATGTACCTGGCAGTATTCTTAGACAGGTCTTCTATCAGAAAGCCTTCGATAAATATCGAAAATCGATAATCCGAATAGTTTGATAGAAGAAGGAAGAGGTGATTTTGACGAAGGTTAACACCTTAAACAGCCTAACAACACAAGTGCATTCGAGAAAGGCATTACCGCACAAGACGACAGGCTCAACATATAAAATCAACAGTAGGTTCTTTGATATGACAGGGTGCGTTCGAAATGAATGTTTCTGTTTAGAGCACTATTGGCGCATGATACTTGACTTTTTAAAAATCAACAGTAGGTTCTCTACAGTGCAGATTACAATATATTGTAAATTAAATCATTGCCAGAGGCATGTGACGCTTGCTCCCTGTACATGGGTCTCCAATTAGAGCAGGCAATCAATCGATTTGAGTGAAAAATGGGCAATTTCGCCGATTTCAATGACAATGAAAATATGGGAGTGTGAATCCTTCGTCGATTACTATTTAATCCTAGGACACATCGGGTCACTCTACTAGTGTATATATATATATATATATATATATATATATATATATATATATATATATATATATATTATACAATTTTACCAGCAACATACAAACATTTGTCACAAATATAGGAACATAAGTATCTCTCCCTCTCACTCCGTTTCCCCCTCTCTCTCTCTCTCTCTCTCTCTCTCTCTCTCTCTCTCTCTTTCCTTATACACACACACACACATATATATATATATTAAGTAATGTGATTGATAATTTAAAATTTAAAAATCAAATTATAATTAAAGTAAAAATCCGTACAGATAATTGATTTTGTTGTTGTTCCTTCTTATGAAACGGATTTTTAATTTAATTATAATTTGATTTTTAAATTTTAAATTATCAATCACATTACTTAATATTGAATTAGCTCTAGGATATTTACTTATCGAGCTTATTATATATCTAAATTACAACGAGCACTTTTTTTTCTTTCCTGTATTTTAATGAAACTAGTAATTTCACTGTTACATTGAAATATACTCAGCTCTTTAGACTATTGTTCTAATCTCCTTTAAATTATATATATATATGTATATATATATATATATATATATACGTTTATATATTTCTGTAGAAATATATTTTATTACCTTATAATATATACCAATCCTTTCAAAATGGCGTAATGGACACATATTATTAGGTATCTATAACTTCTCTTCCAATTTTCGGATTTTAATCATGTTAAAACGCACTTTATTTCCTTTTGGTGTCTTGATAGTTTATATTTCTTCTGCTGAGTTAAGGGCAAAATAGGTTTTGATTTACATAATAATTAAGGATTGATTTTGTCTTACGAAACAGATACTGTCAAGAATTGTAAATTTCAACTGAATTAAAGGAATAAACTATAAGATGGTTAACATCATGAACTTTGGAATATAGTCTTTTGTCATTGATTCACTATATATATAGAGGTGGCTTAAAAAAATCCAGACTTTTTTCGTATGGGAACTTTTATTGATAGTACCCTCATGGAACTCTATCCCTTTTCGAAGTAATCTCCTCCGGCTGCAATGCACATGTTATATAGTTCTGTAACGTAATCCCCCATTGAGGAGCGTTAGAACTACGCTGAGGTAGCTTGTATTCCCGGGTGACGCCAGATAATCCAAGGATTTAAGATAGAGAAGATAAATATAGATATATTTTAATTCACTATCAAAATGGATATATTTGTTTGTTTTTTTTGGGGGGGGTAAGGGGCAAGGTCTGGACTACAGGATCTGAATTAATCAGCTCGACCATCTCCCTTCTCTCATAACAACGTCTTTCGTCTGATCTTCTCTGGGCACTCTTGGGACAGACCCCGCAAATCTTTCACATTTTTAATTCCTCGCGACTAATTGTGTGTACAGTTTCCACACTGGCATTAAACTGTGCACTTATTGTCTCTATAGACACACGATAATCCTTATCCATGAAATTCTTTATTTGGCCAATCTACTTAGTTCTGACTGCCTTACTCCTCCCACACATCATATCATCCCTCAAAGACTCCCTGCCTTCCTTGAATCTCTTATGCCACTCAAAAACCGATGCTTGATTAATGTACGATGGTCTAAAAGCAGTCTGAAGCATTCCATATGTTTATGTCGACTTTAAAACCGAATTTTTATTGCATATCCTCGAACTTTTATTGTATGTCCTCGCGTTCAGATTGCCTGCTTTTAAATCAACCAGCTGTGACAATCAGGCTTTAGTAGAACGTATTCCAATACCTAATGTAGATGTTCATTTGAACCTGAAATCATAAAAATTGGTCGGTCATCTCATAAGATGTACAGCAAAAGAATACTGAATTTTTAAGAGTGTACGTCAATTTTAAATGCCTGTACAAAAATAATCGGGAAACTTATTGAAGGCACATTTTTTGTTGTTTTTTACATGGAAGTCACGACTTATGAAGCCCCGGAGGCCACTAGAGGATAAGGGTTATTGCGTGTACAGTAATCAGTGGGACAATATCGCAGTAATCGTCAGTAATGGAGATCTGATAAAGTGTCTTATTTAAGGGGGCGGTTTATCAGGAATTTGTTTATGTTGGACTTGAAAACATCCAAGTTGTAGTCTGGTATGAAACAGGCAAACGGAAGAGAGTTCCACAGGCGTGTACTTCTAAGAAAGCAGCTTTGTTCATGGAATCTACGTTTTGATTTAAGGCACAGATAAAGAGTGGGGAAAATAACTGATAGTAGTTTCAGCTAGACGGGTGTTTTTCGTGAAAGTTTGGCGAGGGGTGGGACCAGAGATTGGAGCTCGACGAGCAATTACCATGGAAATAACGATAAAACAACGACAGGCTCGCAACGTCTCCTCTGTGGGAGAGAGGTTGCAGGGAAGAGAAAAGGGCATCCACCACTAGGCTACGAAGTCTATTTTGTACTCTATCAAGGCAGAATAGAGTGTTTTTAGCAGCTCCTGCCCAGATGTGGCAGCAGTACTCCATCCTTGGACGTACTTGGCTTTTATACAGATAGAGATTTGCATCAGCAATGATATATCTACTGGAGTGATACAAGGATCCCACCATTCTTCCAGCGACCTTGGCAACAGATTTGATGTACTTATAGTATATATATATATATATATATATACATATAGATAGATAGATAGATAGATTGATAGATAGATAGATTGATAGATTGATAGATATGTGTGTATATATATACATATATATGTGTGTGCGCGCGTGTGCGTGTGTTTGTGTCCGTGTGTACGCGTGTGTGTGTGTCCGCGTGTGTGTTGTATAGGGAGAGGTTGATTGACACCCAAACTGCCATATTTCATAGTAAGCGGGAGATATTAAAACGTGTCATATGTTATATATGGGAAGATATCGTTCTTGTAACGAGACCAGATAAAAACGTATAAATTGTATTGTTGTTATTTAGCCAGGGGATATGATATCGACGTATAAACTGTCACGTTGTATCAGAGAGTTATCACACGGGTATATATTACAATTCATATTTACATAAAGGTATCATTTTTTATAAGAAGAATAATATATGTTTCATACCTTCTTTCTTCAAGAGTTCTTCTATCTTCACTGCTGAGCTCCGTGATGAAACATGAAACGACCAACACCATAACCAATTGAGACCTTTGTTCTTCCTTCTTTTGTGAAATCATAGAAAAACACTTTATATGTTTAAAATATAAATTTATTTCAGTTGTCTCAAATGGTCTTCACAAGAGTCTACATTTTTTGTCTACATGTTTTTTTCTACACAACCTCGCTTCCTGGCTTGAAGTACGTCTATTCACTCCCGTGACTAAACTCTAACTTTTGACTAACTAAAACTTCTCGGCCTCCTTACCTGAGTTCCGTTACGTCATCATTCAAAAAGCACACGTATCCCTTACGTGTGGCCTTTCCACATCTGCCTGTCCAAGGTTATTTTGTTTAGTTTTAACCTAGCTAATTTATGCAAACATCTGCTTATTTTATTCTATAAACAATAAATAACTCCGAATATGAACTATTTTAAGAATATAATTGAATAGATAGATAGATAGATAGACGGATAGATAGATGGATGCACACGAAGATCGATAATAACTAATTAACTTTTAACAATGTTAATTATTCAACACATATTTATATAAAGGCAACAAAATTTATGTAAACATCCTCAGCTAAAACCCATTGCTACATTGTATTCTATAAACAATAAATAACTCTCAATATAAACTATTTTTAAAATATCGCTGGATAGATGGATAAATAGATAGATAGACAGATAGATCGATAATAACTTATTTAACTTTCAACCATGTGTGTGTGTGTGTGTGTATTTATCGTGACACCCTGCACTGATGATTCCCGCAAGGATGAAACACTGTAGGTATTTAATAATTATTACAGTAAATAATCATGTCAGCCCCTTTAAGAAACTCGTTTCTTATCGTTGAACACTTTCAGTTGAAAAATAGTTAATTTAGCTCTTATGACAGATCATTATATAATGATTAGATCACTCTGACAAACGTTAAAAACATTTAAATATTTGAATAAATGTTTAAATTTCCATGGAGTTTCTCGCTGTTAATGATGGCCGAATGGATTAAGTGCTTGCTAATGAAGCCAGAGATGGCTTCTGTTGCCGGATTCGAATCTATCGACCGGTGTTACTCGTGACACCCTGCATTGATGATTCCCGAAAGGATGAAACACTAGTGTCTGTAGGTATTTAATAATTATTATAGTAAATAATTTTATATGTATATATATATATATATATATATATATATATATATATATATATATATATATATATAAACTGCACAAAGATACCGTCGGTTTCAAGCCTTACATAAGGAGGGTAGTTTATAATAAATAATGGTAGGCTCTCGTCAGCCATGTTTTCTGTTTATCTTACCAAGGAATCAAGGACCACGGGTATTATCTCTAATAATGTCCATTTTTATTTAATTATAGCTTTTTCCGTCCCTATTTCTATGAATATTATCCGAATATCAATTTTTCAGACCGTTAAAAACGAGAAAAGGTTTGTCGCCCGTTAACTCGGAATGAGTTCTTTATGACCAGGTGGTGCTTAAATAGCGTTAAATTTGTAGTAATTTTTACATTAAATTCTAATTCCTTATTCATCTAACGGATGCCATAATGCTTAGTTCGCTGATCCTTATCATAACAACTGTCTATAAAAATTTTTAAGACAAACCGACTATATATATATATATATATATATATATATATATATATATATATATATATATATATATATATATACTAGCATTTCGGCCCGGCTGGATATATCTGTTGAACAAAAAAAATGTGGTAGTAGGAAGGCAGGCGCGGACCCGTACCGCGAAAGAGGAAAAGAACAGAGTAAAAACCTAACGTCTATGCTGTTACGACCACCGCCAAACCGGAAGTGACATTTTTTTAAAATTAAGGCTAGACAATCTAAAGGAGAGGATAACTTTCAAAAATATCGGCGAAAAATGTTAACCCCCCCCCTGTAGAAAAATGTCTAGTTGAAAAGGAAGATATTGATATTTTTAGCCAATTTTTCGATAGTTGTCCTATGAAAGGTCGAACTTCAAAACGATACTGATCTTGATAAAATCCGTCACCTCTATTGAAAGTTTTAGGCAGACATGCAAACATACATACATACATACATTTATATATTGGTAACTAAATATTTTCGACCAAAACCGATGAAAAAGCTTGCCCTATCTCTGAATACCCTTCATGTAAAATTTCAAATATTGAAACCAGAAATTGTCTGAGTAATTTGCAAGAGACTGTAGAGGTCAATTTTTTTTTAACTTTGACCCCTTTTCTAACCCCTTAACATTTATTCTTTTGGGCTCAAATCAAGTTATTAAGTTAGATCCATGTCCAAGGAACCTATATCTAAAATTTCACGTGTTTAAACCCAAAATTGTAGGAGGAGTTTGGTAGAGTTCTCAAAGGTCAAATCGTTGAACTTTGACCCCTTAATCGCAAAATTTCTGTCCGAAAACCAATCA
>NC_136525.1:40954964-40964964 GCF_053919585.1 Euprymna scolopes
AAAGTAAGATGCCCTTTCCCCGGAGTATTGCTGCAGTCTAATTCAAGGAATTCCCAAAAGATTGCAGACTGTCAAATTGCAGAAGGGCTATGCTACTAAATATTAACTAGTTCATTGTATTCCTGTTGTATATGTGTGCCATTAATGTCCTAAATTTACATTTAAATAACAATTTTCCATTGTGCGGATTTCTTTTTGCCTCCTCAATTTAAAGTTTTTTTTTTTTTTAATTGACGTGAACACTAGAATATTTCAATTAAAAGTCAAATATGAACACGTAAAATTACAGAAGAAGAAAAGGCCAATCAAATGAGATATAGTTTGTTTAAACAGTTACATTAAATTCGGCTTAAATTTGCAGTTTTTGAAAAGAATTACAAGTGCGGACTTTCTTTTTGTCTCCTGTGTACATGCACACACACACACACACACACACATTTCTATTTACATCTATCCTTCTTGATACCATTCCTTTTCACTTTCCTCTCTACTTTCCCATCTCTCTCTCTCTCTCTCTCTCTCTCTCTCTCTCTCTCTCTCTCTCTCTCTCTCTCTCTCTCTCTCTCTCATTCTCTAGGTCTCTCATTCTCTAGGTCTCTCTTTAACTTTTGGGGATGTTTTCTTTCTATCATCCGCTTGCACCCCCCCCCCAGGAACGTTATATTCCCGCCAACGCAGGTTTTCCCGTCCCCCTTTTTCTCATTAGCCTCCCCATTCCTTCTAACCCCCCTTACCCCCCCACACACACACACACATACAAAATGGCGCCCTCTTCATGAGGCGCCGTTACGACGCTCGCTAAGGAGTTGTGGAAACATCGGTTAGCGAATCTTCGGCTGGTACTATTCGATAATCCAAACCGCTTTTAGCGTTCAGGCAAGAAAAAAAAAAAACTAACGACATACCGGCATCGCAAGTCCAGGCCATGGGACGCCTCAAAGACTTCCTCCGCAACCCCCAGGCCATCTCTAGTAAGAGGCCATTACCACCAGCGTCACCGACAAAATTTTCGCTGTCTTTATTTGAGTTTTGGGTTTTTTTGTTTTCTTTACAAAACGGCACTGAACTTTTCCTTCTTCGTCGACTGACAAAATCCGTCTTCCGAATTTAGTTATTTTCTATCAGATTAAAACTTCTCCCTATCTTTCGTCTTTTTCTTTCTCTGTGATCCATCATTATCAGCAGGAACAGCAACAGCAACATCAGCAGCAACCGCAGCAGCAGTAGAAGTTTTTGTGGGAGGAGAGCACCCCAACAAAGTGCTCGATTCTGAAGAAAATTCAGTACAACTAAACTCTAATCGCGAAATGCGTAATTTTTAATATGGAATTTTAATACAAATCAACAGTCTCTGCTTACTCGACATGTAACAGTAATGAATGTATCCAAGAATTACGAAAAACGATAAGGAAGAAAATAAATTATTAAAGCAAATATTTCTTGGCGAAAAATAGCAAAAAAATAAAATTTATGGTCTTTTTTTAAGAGCTCACTCTTTTCTTTTTTCTTTTTTTCTTTTTTTTTTCTTTAGCGTCGAATGATTCAAGGTCGCCCGATGAAGTCTCATTGACTGAAACAGATGGCTTCTTGTAGCGACCAAATGTAACTGTTTATCATCCAATAAATAATAATAATAATAATAATAATAATAATAATAATAATAATAATAATAATAATACTCTTGTTATCGAGCACTATCTAACAACCTCGTTGTATTCATTAGTTCCTACTAAAAAGAACTCACCGGAAGGTTCCAAAGGTAGGTAAATAACGTATAACTATTGTCATTTCTTTAAAATAAATTGTGAATTTTGCCTTGTTTTTAGCATAACTGAGTTAGTTCCCTTGTTATTTATTGTCATGTTTTCCTAAAGAAATATGGCATCGTTTTTTTTTAGGATAAAGATCGATAACTCGTGTTTCTTTTTAAATAATGCTGTAATATTTAAGTACTCCTGACATGCCAATTAAGTAGATATTATTGCCCTTCGTTAAAATGGACACAAGAGTCAGTAGATACCATTTTTTTTTCAATGGATATTTTTGTTTTCCGAATTTCGCTATTATAGTGTAGTTGCAACAAAAATTTAATATAAGAGTGATATTTATTTAAATATGTTACAGAAGATAAAAAAAAACATCGGTACCGTCAGTTTCAAACCCAAGGGCGCCAGTCTATGGTCGGTGTAGGTTGGATTCTTTTCAGTCTCTGTTTATATCTCACTGGAAACTTGGTATATCTCTATATACAACTTTTAATTTATTTCTCAATCCCTCTCTCTCTCTCTCTCTCTCTCTCTCTCTCTCTCTCTGTTTAGTTTCTGTTTATATTTGTCTTACCGGAAACCTGGAATCTTAGAAACGGTTATTGCTCGTATCCGGCGAGACAGATATAAAGAGGCGGCAAAAGGTCCCAAATAAACGGCCATAAACTTGTCCTCTATTGTGTTAGATTTGAAACCGACAGTACCGATGTTCTTTCTGATCTTTTGTAACATTAAAATATGTGTGTGTGCGTGTTTGTAAACGTATACATATATAGTAGGTTGACGAGAAGGTCTTTGCGGAATTTTAAATTTGGATTTCAAATTATGTATTTTTAAAGGAGCTTTCGTTATAATATCTTTTCTTTATACATCATTTTAAAGAACGTTTTTCGCTTTATCTAATCGTTTAAATTACAACCGTTTTAAAACAATTATATCCTCTTTTCAGAACGTTGAAAAAAGCAAATTCGCACAATTTTCTTATTTTAATTCAAGCTAGGCCGAAAAGCTGCTGAAATAGCTCAACGAAGCGTTTGGCCAGGAACCACTACTGAACACGAAGAACAATGATGGTTTAATAAATTTCGTGGCGGCGGTGAGAGGTTTGAAGATTATAACAGGACAGCGTTGCTAAATAGTTGCTACATTTCATTCATTTTTTTTATTGCTGATTATTATCCTCATCTTCTTTTAGACGTTTCGATCAACTATTCCTCTGGCCTTCGTCAGGTGGTAACCGCAACGGGACAGGAACTCCGAATCTCCTAACTGCATTTCAGCAATTACTGCCTTCCATAGTTGTTTTTAGTCTCACCACGTTTTTAGCCAAGTAAGCCTCTGGCCGGCTTTGAGTAGGATTGAGACCGCTATTATCAGACAATTCTCACCTGGAACCATAGAGATTCAACGTCTCTATCCACTGCGCCAAGGGGCCCGTGAGACGACAACAACTATAGATGGCATTAATCGCTGAGAATCCAGTTAGGAGATTCGGAGTTCCTATCCCGTCGCGATTGCCACCTGAATTCCAGGTTCTGTGGCGCAGTGGATAAAGACGTTGAATCTCAACAGTTCCAGGTGAGCATTGTCTGAAGATAGCGGTTTCAATCCTAAATAAATAAAATAAATTAAGGAAGCCTTCAGTGCTCTACTAATAGGTTTACAAGAAAGTTCTTGCCAAATCTCTAATTTTGATTTCAAATAATGTATTTTCGAATGAGTTTTCGTCATAATGCCTTTACTTTATATATCATTTAAAACAGCGTTTTCCGCTCTATGTAATCGCTTCAAAACAATTATGTCTTCTTTTCAGAACGTTGAATACAAAACGGGGGAAGAAGCTTGCGATATCAATGAAGCGTTTAGCCCAGTAACCACTACTAAACGCACAGCAAAACAATGGTTTAAGAAATGTCGTGGCAGCGATGGGCGTAATGGTCAGACATCGGATGTTAACAACGATCAATCAAGAGCTTTCGTCTCAACCAATCCACGCACAACAGTTCAGAAACTTGCTTCTGAATTAGATGTAACGTATACAACGATTTCCAACCACTTGAGAGAGATTAGACAAAAAAAACTTGATGAATGGGTACCTTACGTATTGAACGTCAACCAAAAGAAACGCAGTTATGAAGTGTTATCTTCCCTTCTTTTACGCAACAAGAACAACCCCCTTTTTTTTCTTTTTTTTTTTTTTTTGATCGGGTTGTGACTTTCGATGACAAGTTGGTTCTTTATGACACTCGTTGGCGCTTCTCGAGGCTAGAGTTGCATCAAAAGACGGTAATGTTCACTGTTTTATCACTATTAGATAAGAACATGCTTAAAAGTTAAATTAGCTATTATCGATCTATCCATCTATCTATCTATTTATGGTAGGATCCTTTTACCTCTCCAGAAGATATCTCACTGCTGATGCAATTCTCTATCTATATAAAAGCCAAATACGTCCAAGGATGGAGTACTGCTGCCACATCTGGGCAGGAGCTGCTAAAAAAAACTCTATCCTGCCTTGAAAGAGTACAAAATAGACTTCGTGGCTTGGGGGGGATGCTCTTTTCTCTTCCCTGCAATCTCTCCCCGACAGAAGAGACGTTGCGAGTCTGTCTTTGTTTTATCGTTCTTTCCATGACAAGTGCTCGTCTGAGTTCCAATCTCTGGTCCCCCCTCGCCAATCTCACGAAAAACACCCGTCTAGCTGAAACCACTGTCAATAATTTTCCCCATTATTTAGCTGTGCCTAAATAAAAACGTAGATTCCATTCCACGAACAAAGCTTCTTTCTTAGAAGTACACGCCTGTAGAACTGTCTTCCGTTTGCCTGTTTCACACATGACTACAACTTGGATGTCTTCAAGTCCAACGTAAACAAATTACTGATAAATTGCCCCCTTAAGTAAGACACTTTATCAAATATCCATTACTAATGATTACTACGATATTATACCATTGATTACTGTACATGCAATATCCTTTATCCCCGAGTGGCCTCCGGCCCTTGATAAGTGATGACTACCATGTAAAAAACATATCCAGTGATATTGTTAAAATAGTTTATATTAAGAGTTATTTATTGTTTGGTCACGAAAGTGAACGGGCGTGCTTCAAAAAGCCAGGAAGCGGGCTATAAAGAACAAGCTTGTAGACACGTAATGCAGACTTCTTGAGAAGGCCATTTGAGACAGCTAAAATAAATGTATATTTTAAAAATATAAAATGTTGTTCTTTGGTCTCACAAAAGAAGGAGTGGGCAGAAATCAGAGGCTCTCAGTATAAATGCTGGAGTCCCTCAAGAGTCCATCCTGGGTCCAACTCTCTTCCTGATCAACATCAATGATCTTCCAGACCACATCCTTAGATCATTCGTAGACATTTATGCTGACAACACTACCATCTATGGAAGCACTTGGAAGACAGTAAACGACTAAGTTCTCTCTGACTCTCTCTCTCTCTCTCTCTCTCTCTCTCCTCTGATCTTGAGCACGTGGTACAATGAAGAAAGAAGTGGCTGGTTACTTTTAATGCATCTAAAACCAAGCTTCTATCTTTACATCATCAACGTTCTGCTGCCCAGCTGCCATCAATCGAAATAAATGGCTCTCATCTTGGGGAGGCTCCATCTTTTGACAAGCTTCTGGGCTTGATCTTTACTCCCGATCTGAAATGGAACACGTATATCAAATCAATTGCCAAAGTCGCTGGAAAGATGGTTGGATCCTTCTACCACTCCAGTAGATATCTCACTCTTGATGCAATTCTCTACCTATATAAAAGCCAGGTTCGGCCAACGATGGAGTACTGTTTCCACATCTGGGCAGGAGCTGCTAGAAGCAGCTTATCTTGTCTTGACAGAGTTCAAAATAGACTTCGTAGCTTAGTGCGGATGTCCTTTTCTCTTCTCTGCAACCTCTTTCCCACAGAAGAGACGTAGCGAGCCTGTCTCTGCTTTATCGTTATTTTCATGGCAGGTGCTCGTCTGAGCTTCGATCTCTGGTCCCCCCCTCGCCAGACTTTCACGAAAACCACTCGTCTTGCCAGAACCACTATCAACAATTACCAACACTTTTTATCCGGACCTACACCTAAACGAAGATTCCATGAACAGGGATTCTTTCTTAGAACTGCTCGCCTGTGGAACTCTATTCCGTTTGCCTGCTTTCCAGCTGACTACAATCTGATTGTCTTCAAGTCCTACGTGAGCAAGTTCTTATTGAACCGTCCCCCTAAGTAATCCAAGTTACAAAATTCCCAGTAATGTTTACTACGCTAAAATCACAATGACTAATGTATACCTATTAACCCTTGTCCTCGAGTGGCCTCTGGGTCTTGATAAGCGGTGAACCCCCCCCCCCCTCTGTAAAAAAAACAGATGTCTCAATTGGTTATGGTTTTGGTCGTTTCATGTTTCGTCACGGAGCTCAGCAGTGAAGATAGAAGAACTTTTAACGAAAGAAAGGTATGGAGCATATATTATTCTTATAAAAAATGATACCTTTATGTAAATATGAATTGTAATATATACCCGTGTGATAACTCTCTGATACAACATGACTCAGTTTATACGTCGATGTCATATCCCCTGGCTAAACAACATACATGTAAGTTATACGTTTATCTATCACTGACAATGTAGCAATACATTACAGTTGTTTGAATGCAAGCGATACCATTACGGCGGATGCTGCCAACAAATGGATGAAATGCATCAGAAACTTCGACAACAACACTCAGAATTTGTCAACCGAAAAAGCACAATTTTCATCATCGATACTGCCCGATCACACAAACTCTTATTTAGATAAAAGATTTATTAGTAATAACAAATGAAGCATGCACAGTGAATAAAGCTTAAAAAAATGACTAAGTTCAGCATTTGCACCACCACCCCAATTAGCCCCAAAAGTCCCCAGGGGATGTCAAATCCTGGTGAAAATGAACAAACGATGCAATTTTAGGCCTTACATATGTAAATGTGAATTCTGCACCATGCAAAAAAGTAATTACTAAGTCCATCATTTGCTCCTCCACTTAGCCCAAAAGTCCCCAACATATTTAAATTTGAGTTCAGCACCATGAAAAACAGCTAAATATATACACAGAAAATTTCTGACAAATATGGTAAAATAGTCCCAAAAATGGAGTGTTTTATTAGCCCCAAAAGAGCCCTGGGGCACACCCAAGAGTTATCGCGAAGTATAGACAAACAAAATTATATAGAAATCAGCTAGCTACAACTTTTCAGAAAGGCATAAATTTTTTTAATAAGCACAAAAGTCTCAATTTTAGTCATTTTAACGCGAAATGCACCCCTAGGGGGGAGGCAACCTGAGTTTTCTCGGAAAATCTGTTCTGTTACTTTTTTACTCATATTATGTTTAATGTTTGTGCAAAATTTCAAAAAATTCCACGGCGTAGTTATTGACAAAAGTGCGGACAGACGAACGGACGAACGGGCGAGGGTGAATTTATAGGTCCACCCTCTTTTTGTCGGGGGACCAGAAAACAAAGAGTAATAACGAAATAGAAAAAAAGTAAATTAAGTGAAAAAGAAAGTAGTAAGACAAAATGTATAAACAATTAGAAATTAAGGCATAAAAATGAAAAATCGAATAACAAAATAAATTTGAAAGAAAAAAGCAAAAAGAAAGAAATTAGGAAAAAAAAAGAAAGATAAAGGAACCAACCGTAAAGAAACAAATAAATCAATTACAGTAAAAAGAAAAAATTTTGAAAAGAAAAATTAAAGCAAATAACAATAAAAGAAATTAAAGAAAAAGAAAAGCAAAGCAAAAAAGGATAATAAAAAAATTAAGCAAAGAAATAGGAGAAATAGAAAAATAAAATAAAAATAAAAAGCAAAAAAGAAAACAATATGGCGTAAGCAAAAGAAAGATAAAAGAAAAGAATAAGAAAGAAATTGGAACAAAAACGAACAACAGAAAGAAAGAAAAACACAATGAAAAAGAAAAAAGAAAAACGCAACATGGCTTCCTTTTAAAGGAAAGCAAAAGGAAAGAAAGAAAAAGAGAAAGAGATAAAGAAAGTAATTAAAACAAGAACTAAAGATAGAAAGAAAAAAGAAATAAAATAACTAAAAAGAAAAACAAAACGCAACATGGCTCTCTCTTAATAGAAAGCAAAAGAAAAAAAAAGAAAGTAAACCAAGAACGAAAGAAGAAAGAAAAAAGAAACATAAAGAAACAGAAAAAAATAAAAACGTAGCATGTCTTCCTCTGATGAGAAAGTAAAAAAAGAAAGAAAATGAAATAAAGAAACAAGAAGAAATTAAACCAAGAACGAAAGTAGAAAGACAGAAAAATGAAAAGCGAAAAAGAAAGAAATTAAAACAAGAACTAAAAATAGAAAGAAAAAAATTAACGAAACGAAAAAGAAAAACGCACATGGCATTCTCTTTACATAAAGCGAAAGAATAAAGAAGGAGAAAAAGAACAGGAAAGAAATTAAAACAAGAACTAACAATGTAAGAAAAAAAGAAAGAACATAAACTAAACGAAAAACGCAACATGGCTTTCTCTTAATAGAAAGCAAAAGAAAGAAAAAAGACAAAAATGAAAAAAGAAAAGGAAGGAAATTAAAACAAGAATGAAAAATCGAACGAAAAAAAGAAACACTAGGAAAAAAGAAAAATAATTAAACAAAGAACTAGAAATAGTAAGAAAAAAGAAAGAACATAAAGAAAAAGAAAAAAGAAAAACGCAACATGGCTTCCTATTAAAAGAAAGCAAAAGAAAGAAAGAAAAATGAAAAGAAGAAAAAGAAAGAAATTAACTCAATAAAAAAATAGAAAAAAATGTATATATAGAAAAAGAAAAAAAATATGTTTTTTCTTAAAAGAAAGAAAAAGAAAGAAATGAAAAGGAAAAAGAAAAAGAAAGAAATTAAATCAAGAACGAAAAATAGAAAGAAAAAATACATAACGAAAAAGGAAAAAGAAAAACGCAAGATAACTTCCTCCTAACAGAAAGCAGGAGAAAGAAAAACAGAAACGAAAAAGAAAAAGAAATAAATTAAAACATTGTTAAAAATTGTTAGAAATAAAGAAAGAATATAAACAGAAAGAAAAAAAGAAAAACGCAACATGTCTTCCTCTTAATAGGAAGCAAAAGAAAAAAGAAAGAAAAGGGGGAAAAGAAAAGAAAGGAATTAATAAAAGAACGAAATATAGAAAGAAAAAGAAAGAACACAAACAAAAAGAAAAATGAGAAACGCAACATGGCTTCCTCTTTATAGAAAACAAAAGAAAGAGACAGTGAAAGAAAAAAAGAAACAAATTTTAACAAGAACAAAAAACAACAAAAAATAGAAAGAAAAATGAAAGAACATAAAAAAGAAAACAGAAAACCTCAACACGGCTTCCTCTTTACAGAAAACTAAGATAAGAAAGAAAATGAGAAAGAAAAAAAAAGAAAAATGAAAGAAACTAAAACAAGACCGAAAAATAGAAAAAAAAGAAAAAAAGCAATATGGCATCGTCTTATGACATTCAATGCCGCGACTCTTGTGAATTCAGATTGGTTGCGTCGTTCACCTCAATTGTGCAACCGCCATCAATGCTTGACCAACGTCACCATGACAACAAAATCGCAAGAAGTGAAGACTATCGATGGCTCAGTGGTTCAATTAATAGAGCAGAGGTCATAAAGTCAAAGGTTCGAATCCTGGATAGGGCGGTTGTGCCGATGAGGCGTAAAATAATTCTCCCAAGAAAAATTAATATCGCCCTTAGCTGCAAATAGTGGAATGCGTGGAAAGAATAGATTTTACAAACTTAGAAATGTACTCGACAAAAGTTGTTTCTGGTGGTATATATATTAGTGTTGGGACGATAAATCGAACTTGGGAAAATCGAAAATTTGGGGGGGGATCGTTATCAGAATCAGAAAACAAAAATTGTGCCTATTTTCCGATGTCCAAAACGATTTCATTTCATTTTTTTTTTTTTAATTATTATTTTGTTTAAACAAAGTCTTCCATTGCTCATAGTAAAAATAAAATAATGAATATTTATTGATTTTAAACTACCAATAAAGTTAAAAGCTATTACCCCTCCCCACAAGTGTGTTTTTTTACATTCAAGAAAATATGCGCACAATATGTATATTTAATCGGGAAAAATAGTTACTTTACAGATAAATATTTAGAGATTTAAAAACAATCATAATCGATAATTGTATCGGACTCGGGAATTTATTACGGTATCCGGAATTTTA
>NC_136525.1:40969964-40979964 GCF_053919585.1 Euprymna scolopes
TTATTTTGCAGTCCACACGCCAACCGCAGTCAACATCGACTGTAAAAGTTTAACGTTTGAGTGCGTATTTAGACAGCTTTATTTTTTTTATTTAAGCAAACATTTTTAAAAGTAACTTAAATTTTAAAATATTATGAAAATGAAGATGTCTGTAATTTTAAACAATGTTTTCTTATATATATATATATATATATATATATATATATATATATATATATATGTATATGTATATATATATATATAAACGTGTGTGTGTGTATGTATATGGATATACACGCATGTATATATGCATGTGTGTATATGTATATGCAAAGTTTCTGTCCATGTGATTCTGTGAGCACTGTTAAGGCAAAACTGCCAATATTGTCTGCTTGATTTATTTTGTCGGCTTGAAGTAGACCAATCGATTTGGGTTAAAAGTGACTCGTATCCGCGAGTTCAAATCATGAGATCGGCTGAAGAGTTTCATATATATATATATATATATATATATATATATATATATATATATATATATATATATATATATATATAATGAGGTTGTCATATTGGATTTCTCTCTTTTTACTATTAAGTCCCAGTTGACTAGGGACAGACTTCTCTTTGGACTACTGCACTGTTCGGAAAAAAACAATTTTCATTATTTCAGCTTTTTTGAAAACTTTCCAATCGGATTATATGCATTGTAACGCTGGACTTATTTTGGAATACATTCTATCTAAAGAACTATTTTGCATTTCGGATCAACTTAAGGAGTTTCATGCAAGCTGAAATATTATGCGCGGTTTGTTTTTATATTAGTTTTTTATACATCCAATATTTGTTTTTGTTTTTTTGGTAATCTATAACTGCAATAAATTGCGGTTTCTCTTAAGGCCTTAACTAGAAAATTCTAGCATTGCTACAAATATAATTTGCTGATTTCTTTATGTCCTCTGACGAGAAGAATAAGAATAGGATTCTTTGAAACTCCGTGGAATAAGGACTTTGTAAATTGTTTTTTGGAGTATTCAGTCGAACAATAAATTTTGATTGTAAAGTTCAACTTAGAGTTTTAATTTTCTTTCTCTTAAAATATATACAGGGTGATCAAAAAAAACGGGCCCCAACACTAATTAGGGCCCCATTTCTTAGTGTTATGTCCGAATGAAATGAAACTTTGATCATAACTAGTTTATTATATTCAAAACATCACATCAAAACACTAGGGTCTTTGGCCTTTTTTTCTCCGTTCTACAGCATATGTTCTAGATGGCCTCCATTTAGCTTTTGTTTTGTTAGGGGGTCACCCTGTATATATATATATTCTATAGAAGTGCTATATATACATGTGTGTGGGGAGGGTGAACAGCAGGGACAATTCCTGTTTGTTTTTCTTGCAATTCGTTTTTTTACCTTTGGTGGGCCAATGTTCGAACATTCTGGTCGAGTGTAAAAAGAAATTTGCTATTGTTACGAACGTTTTCGACTTCTGTGAGTCGTTTTCAGGTAAGTGATGAATTAAAAATTGCGTTTGGTCAATTTATTTAAAAGTCGATTAAAATCGCTTAAAATCATTAAAAGCATTTAAGCGTACCTTCCTTTAATATTGAGCCTGGTTGATGATTCATGCAAATGAGCAGGGCTTCCATGATTAAAAGGCGCAGATCACAATGTGAGACGGCTAAAACGGTGGAGTTTTTTTATTAAATATGGCCTTAAATTCGTTTTTGGAGGTGTCATATGCTAACGTATAGGTAAATGGAGCTGTTAGGGAAGATAGCTGACCGAATTTTTTAAGGGATTGGCATTACAAATTTTTTAATGTTTTACTTAAATAATGTTTTCATAATTTGCTGGTGAGTATTAAAACTAAAATAGCTAAAAGTTGAAATCGTTTTCAAACTATAAAACAGAGCAAATATTCTTTTCTAATGTAAAAAAAAAACTACTTGACCAATTTACATATTTTAAAAAAAATTATCGTCAACCAAGTTGTGCGTGATTAAAACTACAATTTGATAAAAAAAAAAATTGTACGTTTTTCGCGTGCCAAAAATTTATTTACGGTGATTTTATTTGTATTTTCGTTGCAAGTTGGAGTCGTTTCCAAACACAAAAGTAAAGTAAATGTGTTCTTTTAATGTAAAAAAAAATATTCAATTTACATACTTTAAAAAAAATTGTTTTTTTTATGATCTAAATTAGCATAGTTTACCTCCTATGCATAATATGAAAAAAAAGGAATTTATAAAAAATAATTTAAATTTAAAATTTTAGAGTGGAGATCATTTTCCTATATAAAGTTAACGAACAATGACCACCCACTTCTTGGCCACGTAGCAGTAAATGTGAGGTAATTGTTAGCATTTTTCAAGTTTGTTGGCGGGGTGTCATAATCTCCAAACACTTCAAAACGTGTGGGGGGTGCTTTTCAAGATTTGCTTTGAAAATATCTCATCGTAAAATATTACTTAATCACTTAATCAACTAGGGTGGACCTGTACATTGCACACTCTCTCCTTTTATTTTTTTTATTTTCGTTATTTTTTTAATTTTTTTTTTCAACGGATTACATTCCTCTTATATAAAGGATTTTTAATTTAATCTAAGGACAATGATGCCAAGACCTTTATTATCCAGTGTATCCCGTATTGTTTTCACTAGGCGACATGTTTGTCTTCGCGCGTTTATACATTAACTATGTATACTCACTATTCCGTAGCCAAACGTGATCAAACGTGTCAGGAGTAGTTTACTATTATCTTAAAATTGGAACCTATCAAGATAATCAAAAGCTCAAGAAATATGTGTATATATATGTATATATATATATACATATATATATACATATATATACATATATATACATACATATATACATGTATATATATGTGTATATATATACATACATATATATACATACATATATACACATACATATATACACATACATATATACACATACATATACATATATATATATATATATATATATATATATATGTATATATATACATATATATATACATATATATACATATATATACATACATATATACATGTATATATATGTGTATATATATACATACATATATATACATACATATATACACATACATATATACACATACATATATACACATACATATACATATATATATATATATATATATATATATATATATATATATATATATATATATATGACTCAGAGGCTAAGGAATGCGGTTAGAGAAGTGTATTTTTGTTTTCGATTCTGTCTGACGACATCTAAGATATATATATATATATATATATATACCTATCTCTATCTCTCTCTATATATATATATATATATATAGAGAGAGAGAGAGAGAGAAAGAGAGAGAGAGAGACTTTTGTTAACTAACAATGTAACAGTATTATATATTAGATTCAATTCTCTTTATAACAATAAATAAGTACTCTACATGAAATAAACTATCATATTTACGGCCGGGCAACACCTTGCGACCTACTAGTATATATATATATATATATATATATATATATATATATATATATATATATATATATATATATATATATATTAGGCATTTTGTGTATGAATTCGTTGCTTATGGACTCTGGATACATATTCCAAATTTGATATGTTAAATAAAATCTCCTGCTAGCCATGTGCTACACGTTTGCAAACTGCTGCCGTAATGCGCGTTAAACACTGGGGCCAACACACGTACAACCTGCCCAGCGTGACACACCCGCCAACGTGCGCATGCGTTGTCGATAAATGTCCCTCCTTCCGCTCGTTCGCGCGGATATATTCTTGTAAATGAATTCAACATTTTCCATTTTCTTTGTCACCTTGTTGTCTGCAAGGCAACGTCCGCCGTATTGTTTCTTTATAAAAGATAGTAGCATGGGTGCTTGTTCAGAATGCAACCTTATTAAAAGAACAATGATGTACGTACCCATTACCAAACGAAAATGTCATATTCTAAAAATCGCATAAATCGATCAAGTAGTGTTTTTTTATGAAAATATCAAATTTTATGAGTAAGCGAGAGCTGTGTTTGGATTTGCCATGTTGTTTTAAATAAAGGGAGGCAACTCAATTCGAACTACTAAGATGAAAATCAACCTTGTAATGAGTACAATTTACTATTAAAATCGCTAAAAATCGGAAAAAAATAATTTTCTATATAAAGAAAAACTTCTTTATCAATATACCTGGTTTTTGGAATATGACATATCGGTTTCGTGACTGGTATGTACACCATAAAGATTTAGTTTTGTTTGGTTATTAATTAAACAGAATTCTGGGAAATTACCGTGGCATAGAGACTCTAAACCATACTGGGTACTTAATAAACCCAATGGATATAATCGTTGAAACAAATTCTGGAAGATTGGAATTCCAATATTTCATTTGTGTAGGCGTATTTAATGTTTACGCCTACATTTGCATTTCTTTATTATTGTGGTTTTATAAAATGTAATGGATTTGGGCCTTTCAGATACCTTGGGATACATTGTGGTTTTATGGCGGGGGGGATGTTTGTTTGCATGTTTGTTTGCTTTTTTTGTTTTTGTTTTGTTTTTTATGTTAGAAATATTTTGGGGATTTTACTATGTGGTTAAGGTTTTGTTTGGAATCAAGAGAAATAGATGGAAATATAAAAGTTTATAGAAATATATATATATATATATATATATATATATAGATAAGTAACTGCAATAAAATAAACAAATAAAGTAAAAGTAAACAATAAATAAACAAAAATTAAAAACGAACTTAGATATTAAGAGTGAACAATTATGTGTACAGTTTACATAGCAATTTGTCAATATATATATATATATATATATATATATATATATATATATATATATATATATATATATATATATACAATGTTAATGTGGTGAAATGTTTGGCAGTAATAATTATCCTTTACCTGATTTCGAGTGTTGATTTATTTCTCCTATTGGATTAGTGATGTAATTTTACATTTAATGGAAACCTATGTACAAAACTAATGTTAATATTCTATTCAAATTTTTAATAACAATTTCGGATTAAAATCTGAAATAAAGGGGCGATAACTCAAAGAAAAAGCGGTTATCTATCTTGTTTCATCGTTTTAATTGAATAAATTAGTTACCCGTATGCAAATAATGAATAGTAAAATAATAATTAAATAGTTAATTAAATATTTTAATAATATTATCAAGATCAGAATTTATAGGGCTACAGCATTTGGAAAACGGATATTTCCTTATGAAAGGAATAAATATGTATTGGTGATATTTGCATGTTATGTGAATAACTTTAGTTTAGTCCAGAACTTTGATGGGTTAATAAATATGGTTACATCCATTTTTTTCATTGATATTCGAATAAAACCTGAAGCTAGATATAGTAAGCAAAAAAAAAGTCAGGAACACAGATAGGAAATAGTCAGTATCGCGCACTTCTAGAAGAGAGAGGTTTCTTGGCTGTAATAACCGTAGAGAAAGAAGAAGCAGAAAAAAAAACTCGCTTCTCGCAGACACGTGGTTCGTCACAAAGAACAATCCAATCGCCAGAACCACCTACACAATATCTACCCGACGCTCATCATTGCTTTCCAGCGTCCTGCCTTTATAGCGACCGGGAATTATGTATTTGCATAATCGCGTGAGAGTAGACGCGATTCTACGAGAATTGCATGGGGTCAACGCTAATAAAAACCCATGTACACCATCTTTGAGCTCTCTCTTCGCTCAGCTCGAAACACAACAGACGTCCGAGGTAAACTCTCTATTTCCCTTCATTTTGGTTATTGCTAATTCTGCTATACTCTTGCCATAGAAAAGACGACATGATTCCATTTCTGTTTAATGAAAATCGGTTTTCTGTTTGTTGCGGACCATTTACTAGTTGGCTAGTTCTGTACAAATCCCAAGAGCGATAGGAACCTTCTATTATGTCTGAAAGTGACACAATGTTCAACGAGCGAGATAAGAGATGTACTGCTGTTGTACAACTCATGCTCTCTACCGATCCAAGTTATGACAACAAGAGCATAGCCACCACCCTCAAAATAAATCGCTGAATTTCCACAAATAACAGGGACGTGCCCAGGGTGATGAAAACATAGTTTCCAGCCACGGTTATGGTCTTTGGTGTGGTTTTAAATGTGGACCATATCATGCTATCTCACATCTTCGAAGTCGGCTCGAAAGTCAACACCAAAGTGTACCTAGATAAACTGAAGAGTGTGCTGATCCACTGGTGCCATCAGGTGACCGCTGGCAGACCCTGGGTGCGGCAGCAGGACTCCGCGTCGGCCCATAAGCCCTAAGAGACACAAACTTGGCTACAGAAAGAGCACTACGACTTTGTACCATTCTATCACACTCCCCCTCCTCCCCGAACTGAACCCGCTGAACTACTTCGTTTGGTCATACGTTGAAAACATCACCTACATGACCTCCCACAAAGCGAAAGCCATCCTGATCGCCGCCATCCGTCTAGTATTCGCCGAGCTCCCGTCGACGCTTGTGGAAAAGGCATGCTCCCAGTTCCGGACCCGTATCGAGGCGGTGATTGAGACTGAATGCGGCCACATTGAATAGATGTCAGCTCTACTACATAATCAAGTTACCTGAATGGATTGATTGAGGCTGAAGGCGGCTACATTGAATAGATGTCAGCTCTACTACATAATCAAGTTATCTTAAATGATTTTTTCAATAAAAGCTTTTAAATCAAGCTGTAGTTTTGTTTTCTTTAGGGCGGCACTTTTAGTATGGCTTAAATTTGATGAATCAAATATGGCGCTATAAAATAACGTCTCCTGATAAGTAAGAAATTTTTTTTTTTTATGATGTTGCAAACTTTAAAAGATTTCCATTTCCCTTTATCAACTTACTTTATTCATCATGTCCTGTTTATTCCAAAAGTAAAACACGCTCCAACTGTTTTTTCCTATGAATATATTTCTGTCTCTGATAAGCTGTTTGATTACTTTACAGTATTCAACGAAACACGTGTAAAACAAATTACATAAATATATGAATAAAATACATCCTCTGGTCTTGGAATGATAACTCACTATATATATATATACTAGACTAGACTACTCGTGACCCGTTGGGTCAGTATGTTATATTAGCTATGGAGTTCATGTATGAGCGTGATATTTGTGACGTAAAGAAAATAGTTGGTGGGGGGGTTGACATAACAGAAACATTTCTATGAAAGTATATTAAAATGAAAAATCACGGACGGATCACTCAAACATGAAAAAAAAATCCTCCCTATTTGTGTAAAGTTACTTATTTTTCCGAATAATCGCTCAAAAATCGAAAATTAAACATGATTTTCCTACGAATCGAACGCCGACGAAAGTCATTTAGAAGCAAAAACGCACATGAACCAACCGATGAGAAATATAAGAATAAAAAAAAACATATTGGAATCCTTCAACCAAGTTATAGAAACTTAAAATCTAAAAAAAATAATTAATAAAACCTGACGCAAAAAATAAAACCTAAATAAATAAAATAAAATAAAACTAATATTGAAACAGATTAGTAAATATGTCAACAAATTCACCGTTCTCACACAACTATTTTGTATCTAGAAATGTAAACAAAAAATAAAAAAAGAAGGAAGGAAGGAAAAGGGACAGATAGAGAGTTGTAGTAATAGTCCTGGCTTTACTACAATTGTTCTTATGTTTGTCAACGTGTTAAAGTTGTTTAGTTGTAAGAAAATAGCGACAGTATAGTTGTAATAAAGAATAGTTGCAAAACACCCCACCCTTCCCACGTTAAATACTAATTTCAAAATAATAACGTTAATATTTCAGTGTACAGGTCAAAATCTGTAAAAGAAGCGATTTGTGTCTATTTGTTTACGTTGTTATGGGTTAATGTTTATGCGCGCATGCGCAACCGGATGTCGTAAACCGGAAAGTGGGTCATATCAATCGTTACATGGTCATTTGAGTTATATATATATATATATATATATATATATATATATATATACATATATATACATATATATATATATATATATATCTGTTATTTGTTTTTTTGCGATGCGTCTTGAATAAATTCAATTATTTACGAAAGTGCATTTTTACCTAAATGCGAGTTGGGAATAATTTTCCCTTTAATCAATTTGGTACTCCCACATGAGGAGCGTTATATATATTATTTTTGAAATATAATTATTCACTGACATGTGTTTCGTCGTCTACGATTAATAATATACATATATATTTTTTACATGTAGTTCGCCACTTATCAAGGCCCAATGGCCACTCGGAGATAAGGGTTATTGTGTGTACAGTACTAAAAGGGATAGTGAAGCAATAGTATTGGAGAATTGATAAGGTGTCATTACTTAGAGGGGCGGTTCATTAGGAATTTGTTTGTGTTGGACTTGAAGACATCCAGGTTGAAGTCGGGAGGGAAACAGACAAGCGTAACAGAGTTCCACAGGCGTGCAAGTCTAAGAAAGAAGCTTTGTTCGTGGAATCTACGTTTTGATTTAGGCACAGATAAAGAGTGGGGAAAGTTATTGACGGTGGTATCAGCTAGTCGGGTGTTTTTTGAAAAAGATTGGCGAGTGGGGACCAGAGAATGGAGTTCAGACTAGCACTTGCCATGGAAATAACGATAGAACAAAGACAGGCTCGCTACGTCTCTTCTGTGGGAAAGAGGTTGCAGGGAAGGGAAAAGGGTATCCCCCACCAAGCCACGAAGTCTATTTTGTACTCTGTCCAGGCAGGATAGGCTGTTTTTAGCAGCTCCTGCCCAGATGTGGCAGCAGTACTCCATCTTTGGACTACTTGGCTCTTATATAGATAGAGAATTGCATCATTAGTGAGATATCTTCTGGAGCGGTAGAAGGATCCCACCATTTTCCCAGCGACCTTGGCCACAGACTTGATGTATGTGTTCCATTTAAGATTAGGAGTAAAGGTCAAACCCAGAAGCTTATCAAAACATGGGGCCTCCGCTAGACAGAGAGCCATCCATTTCAATTGATGCCAGATGGGGATCAGAGCGTTTATGATGTAGAGATAGGAGCTTGGTCTTAGATGCATTAAAGGTAACCAGCCACCTCTTTCCCCACTGTACCACGCGCTCAAGATCAGAGGAGAGAGAATCAGAGAGAACATCATCATTTACGGCCTTTTGTTTTTAAAACATAATTATCCACTCTAGCGAGTTATATATATATATATATATATATATATATATATATATGTGTGTGTGTGTGTGTGTGTGTGTGTGTGTGTGTGTGTGTGTGTGTGTGTTTGTTAGGTTGCTTCATAAGTTCCTCTGCCGTTTTTTTTTATTTAAGAAAATCAAAGAATTTAACAGCAAATGTAAGTTCGTGTGGGACCCAAGCTCCAAGCTTTTTTGTGTGATTCCCATCGACTGAAGATGGTGTGAAATTTTTGCAAAATCACACTTCATCTTTTCACCCAATTCTCTAAATGTTTGATGGCCATCTTCCTTCAAAAGAACCCTGAGTTGGTCTTCGTCTATCTTGATTACTCTTCCGGGATGAGGAGCGTCATTGAAGTCAAAATTACCGTGTTTTAATCTGGTAAACCAATCTGCTACAGTTCTCTCAGCTATAGCGTTTTCTCCATATACGGTACAAACATACTTGCTAATTTCACTTGCTCTTTGACCTCGATTAAAGGCGAAAAGAAGGAAGTGTCGAAAATGTCATTTTTGTCTACTTGAGATCTATTATCTACTTTTGGAGGAAGAAAATATTTTACCATGGTTTCCTGTTCTTATTCTCCTCTAAAATTAAAAAAGTTCTTAAACTTTTTAAATTTATTAAAGTTCATTTTTTCTGCAACGGTCTGCACATCGTAGCAAGATATGACTATACTTACATAAAAAAAATAATAATAAATTTGCTCGATACTTTCAGGATCAATGTGAAAATTTATGCTCTTTCCAATAAACCCAATATAATATTTAAGACAAAAGTTTTTTGTTTTTTTTTTAATTTCAA
>NC_136525.1:40984964-40987464 GCF_053919585.1 Euprymna scolopes
ATATATTCATATATATATTCATATATATATATTTATATATATATATATATATTCATATATATATATGAATATATACATATATTCATATATATATATATATATATATTCAAATATATATATATATATTCATATATATATATTCATATATATATATATATATATGTTGGGGCTTTCTAGTTGGCCAATCAGCTTTCTAGTATCCACCGCGCCCCTTCCTATCAGCCAATGGGCATGCATTTTATCAAACAAAGGATCTGTATTATAACTAGGTTAGTGGTTTTAGGTAGACGTTCTCCTTTTTTTATATACATATAAATATACCTATGTGTACATGCACATATACATATATATATATATATATATGTATACATATATGTGTGTGATCGTAAAGATATATTCATGTTTATTTAATTTATTTATTTGTTTGTTTTCTATTGTTATTGTTAGTTTTAAAGCTATTTTGTATCGCTATCCTAGAGTAAGTTTTATTTTGTGAACACAGGTGTTTGCTATTTCCCGCCTACAGTTTAATAGATTTTGAGGTTCTTTAAAGTACAGGATAGAAAATTTTTCATGGAGGCATAATTTACATGGGTCGTCTAAATGTCTGCCTGTGGTAGCTTGTCTCATCATTTTCCATTCGACTACCGGCGAATGTCCGCTTTCTTTGAGTTCCCAGTATTTATTCGCTAGTGTTGTTTTTATACGGTGTTTTTTATTTTTGAATGTGCTTTTGTGGTCATAGTATCGGGTTTTGAAATCTAAGGAAGTCATGCCTATGTAATATTTCTTGTTATTCGGGTTTTCTTTCGCAAATATTGTTGCTTGATAAACTAAGCTTTTTGTTAGACATTTATTTTGGACTGGGCAAAGTGTGCAGTGTCTACAATTGCATTTATCTTGTTCGTTATTAGTATTTTTATTTATGGTATGGTTGTTCTTGTCCGGGGTTGGTTTGTTATTATTATTATTATTATTATTATTATTATTATTATTATTATTATTATTATTATTATTATTATTATTATTTCTGCTAGTGTTGGTTTTATTTCTGTCATGGTGTCTACTTTTTTTATTGTTTATTTTGTTGTTGTTTACATTGTTTTCATTTAGTATTTTGTTATTATGTGCCTTAATTATCATCTCGTAATTTTCACAACAACTGTAAGATAACTTCAAGGTATTTTTATTGAAGATTTTGTGTAAGGGGTTGGTTGCGGGAAAGTGTTTTTCAATAAGATCTCGAAATTTCTTGCCAAGTTTTGTTTTTAACATTTGATAGTATGGGGCTGTATACCAAATTATAGTTCTTTTTCTTCTATTTTTAATTTTATTATAGTTGCTGGTGTTTTGTTGCTTATATTTGATATCGATATTTTTGTATCTACTATTTTTTAGGGCTGTTTCGTAAATATTGGATGACCTGTTAAATGCATTTTCATCGCTTGAGTTATTGCTGAGTCTACTTACGATCGAGTTAAGAATATGTTTTATAATTGATGGTGGGTGGTTGGACTTAGGGTTTACGTAAATTGGAGTAGCGTTATCTTTTAAGTATGGTTCATATGTGTTTTTATCCAAGTTTAACGTGACGTCCAGGAAGTTTGTTATTTTTATGTTAGCTGATACGTCCGCTTTTAGGCCTAATTTTTTCATTTCTTTGTGTATGATTTTCTTAAAGTTTTCTCCCTTGACTTTGTTGGAGTTTTTTTATTATAGCTAGTTCGTCATCTCTATATAGGCCGATATCCGTAGTATCGAATATGCTTGTGAGGGTATATAGAATGAATAATCCCACAAGATCTGATGCCTCTGCAGAGTCTCTGGCACCCATCGCCAAATCGAATTAATTTTTCATTTTAGTTTTTATCCATTGGTTATTGTTATTTATTAGAACTGATTTTCTACATTTTTTAATGATGTTGATTTCTTCTGAGGATATATCAGTGTATGCCTCGGCAAATTCTAGGGCAATGTTAAAAAGTTCTTCGGGTATCGAGGGATAAAAGTCTATGATGTCAAACTGTATGAACGTACATTTATCTTTGTTTTCTATATTTTTAAACCAGGTGATTGCTTCGGTAGTATTTGCCCAGTGGTTTAGTTCTAGGTCCTGTTTGATTTGTTTGTTTACTCTAGAAAGTATAGTTTTGCTAATTCTACCTATTTCTGGTTTAGTTGAGTTTATTAGGCGGGTGCTGGGATTATTATTAAAATCCCATTTATGGTCTTTAAGCAGAATGTATGACTCTCTAGGTTTCAATTTGCCAACTTTATCGCTAATTTTTAGTTTATCGGTAATTTGTTTACTTTCAGTATTTATTATATCTATGTAGTCGCATTCGTTTGTGTTTAGTTTTTTGTAATGTTTTCTGTGATTAGTTTGTTATATTCTTGCTTATCTATTTTATAAAAGTTGCTTGTTTTATCTGCTTTTACAAAGATTTTATTAGAGTTGTTTATGCTTCTAACGATTTTGTGTAGTTTCCGTTGGAAATTG
>NC_136525.1:40992464-41074964 GCF_053919585.1 Euprymna scolopes
TCTCTCTCTCTCTCTCTCTCTCTCTCTCTCTCTCTCTCTCTCTCTGACTGTTTTTCTCTCTGTGACGATTTTATTTACAAACACATTCTTTCCAATAGGATTTTTAAATATTTCTGTTACGTTGTGTGTATGAACACGTTCTATAACGACATACACGTTGAATAGTTAAGTTTTATCTGTATATTCATGTACATGTACGTCGTATCATTCAGTTGATTGTCTAGTGTGTATATTTTAACATTTATGCAACAGTTCTAACAGGAAACGATTGACGTTAACGTATCGAAACAGTGCTAGACAAACAGTTCTTTCTAACAGGTGTAAATAAACACAACACATATCTGAATTATTTACGAACATTTATTTTTCCGGTCGGCATCTTCAGAGATTACACGTTTTTACATCTTTGCTACCTTAGATGACGCCACTCCCCGCGTCATGGAGAGACCAACTCACATTTTTGAGTCGTCCGTTCTCTCTGATGTCGAGCTAACGACTGACTAGAATCTTCCCAAATCTACATCTTATTACGTGTCTCAGACCAACAGCTGATTTAGCCCCAATCTAGTTATTTGTTTATACAAACCAAAAATTATGTTTCCATCTATTTTCTATTTTCACATTCCCTTTGCAATATTATTATATGTCAATCATTTTTGTTACAATTTAATTGTTTACTTTTCTAATCATAATAATTGATCCAGCGACCCGCCGTCGCTCGAATCAATTAATAACAATAACAATAACAACAACAACAACAACAACAACAAAAATAATAATTTTTTTACCTTTGGCCCTGCTTGCCACAGTTAACACAGATACTACGCTATGATCACAGCCCAAAGGGTCACAACATTACATTTCCTTTATCTCAACCTTTAACCGATATCTTCTTCATGTCATGAATTCATAAGTTCAGTCATCATTCAGCAATTTGCCATCCTTTCTGAGGAAATAAAAAAAATAGGGAGCATTATTTTGGAACTTCCCTCGTATATTTCAAAAATACTTAACAGACAACTGATAATATAATGCATATATATATATATATATATCTGTTTCTGACAAATCAATTGTCATTAGTTATTGTTCGACCATGTTATTGGACGGCCTGTGTATATGACTCGGTATAATGTTAACATTTTTCTTGTTTTAGTGTCTAGCCTGTTAATTTCTTTTTGTGGCCAGACAATTATACTAAAGCTATACGTCACCACTACCATAGCTAGTTGGTTGATGGTAGTCACTTTGTTTTTGTTTGTCAGTTCTGTTTTGCAAATTTTTCCAACATGGCGCACATAGCCTTTGCTTATTTTTTTCTCTTATTCTGCCATGTTGAATTGCATCGTTTTCCTCTATGTCAATATATTCGTATTTTTCCTGCTCTTCTACGTCTCTGATCTCGGTATCCTCATTAAGCTGTATGTTTTCTCTGCGGATCTTCTTTCCAGTTCCGGTGGAGCACTTGGAACATTTATCCAAACCGAACTTCATACCGATATCTTTAGAGAAGGTATGTATTACTTAATTTGGCATCTGAACTTGCATATGGCTTGAGGTCATCCATAAAGATCAGGTGGTTGACTTTTTTATTTGGTTCTTGTTAGCGGTCCTGTCTCAAGTTGTAGGCACTCCTGTTTTACTCAGTAATTTTCTTAGTGGATCTATTGGATAATAAGGGAGATAGACTTCCTCTTTGAAAAATTCGTCTCCAGATTTTTATGGTTTTTTTTTTGTTTTTTTACACAGTGATCACCACTTATCAAGGCCCGGAAGCCACTCAGGGATAAGGGTTATTGCAAGTACATTACGTTAGTGTGGAGATTTGATGAAGTGTTTAATTAAGGGGGCAGTTCATTAGGAATTTGTTAACATTGGACTTGAAGACGTCCAAGTTGTAGTCCGGAGGGAAGCAGGCAGACGGAACAGAGTCTGGAATTGTTAATTATTATGGTTTAAAGTCATCGTAGTTTGCCACATCTTCATATGCGTAGCTATGTTTTTTGTTTGTTCCTTTTTGATTATCGGATGAAGTTTATATGCATTGCAGCATTAGGTGTGTCAGAAACTGACCTTACGAATGCGTGAAAAAATATTGAATAATTCGACCACCTGTCTTTCCAAGCTTATAACTACTCGAAAAATTTAATTCAAATCCTAATTCTTTTTTTTTTTCAATTAAAGGAGCAAGGATCAAGGTTTCATTAAAAAAAAAAAAAAAAGAAAAAACGTGTTTTTTTTTTTGTTGTTTAAAAAAGTTTTAAACTTCGGACTTTACAGGTAAATATCTAAAAAAAAAAAACACTTCTTTTTTTGTTTTAAATTTGAATACATTATTTATTGGTCTTTTATCTTCAATTTGTGATATATAAAACTTTGGTGAGTAAATTAATCATTTACTTTTTAATAGACATTTCAAAATGGAGGGCATGAATTTAAAAAAAAACATTTGTCTAAAATATTATATTGCGTTAATTGGAAAGAGCATAAAATTTCACATTGATCCTGAAAATATCGTAAAACTTGAATCAATAGAAAAATTTGGATAGATTTGGAAAATTTAAAAATTGAAAAATACTTAACTTGTAAAATTCAATTGATTTCATTACTGTTTTTTTTTTTAAATAAAAAATAATATTTCTATTACTTTTTATACAACTTTTATGGTTTATTTTGGAAGTATAATCCATAAAGAAAATAAACCACTCACTTTTAAAAGAGAAATTACGATTTTTTTTTTAATATTTTATTCGCAGTTTCGTGTTAGGGGTGTCAAAAATCCCCCCCCAAATTCTGATACACCACGTGATGTGGTTCTCGGTTGATAAACTGTGTCGGGTATATACTCGAGAGTCCAAACAATGAAAAGGATACGCTGTTGTCATAGCTCTAGTTAATACACAGATCTATTTACAAAGGAGATCCAAGAAAAGAGTCTGTCTCGCTCGGGGTCTTGGAACTCTCTATTTCCCGGAGGAGTATTTTTTTTTACATAGGAATCACCACTTATCAAGGTCAAGGGGCCACTCGAGGATAATGGTTAAAGAGTGTACAGTAGAAATTGGACCATATCCCTGCAACATCTATCTCACAGAAGAGATGTTGCGAGCTTGTCTCTGATGTATCGTTATTTTCATGGAAAGTGTTCGACTGAGCTTCAGCCTATGATCCCCCCTCGCCAAACTTTCACAAGAAACACTCGTCTAGCTGAAAACACTATCAATAATTCCCCCCACTCTTTATCTGTGACTAGACCTAAACGTAGATTCCATGAGCAAAGCTGCTTTCTTAGAACTGCACGCCTGTGGAATTGTCTTCCGTTTTCCTGCTTTCCAGCTGACTACAATATGGTTGTTTTCAAGTCTAACGTAAACAAGTTCTTGATGAGCCGTTCCATATAAGTTAACAAATTTACATAATTTTCATTACTAATGATTACTATATTGTCGAATTTCTACTGTACACTCTTTAACCCTTATCCTTGAGTGGCCTCTTGGTCTTGATAATGTGGTGATGCCTGTGTAAAAAAAAATATAGTAATCGTTAGTAAATCGGTAAATTTGTTAACAAGTGGGACGGCTCATCAAGAACTTGTTTACAGTAGACTTGCTTTTTGATAATCGATCCAAGCTTAGATTTCTCTGTCTCTTCTTACAGTCTTCAATAATAGTTCCGTTAATCAACTCTTCATCCGCATCCTGCCTGTTCTTTTTCTCTGATTGTGACTTAGTAAATATTTAAAAAAAAATAATTAAATTGCTCTTAGTCTGAAATCGATGGTCAAACTGACAAAAATAAAACCGGATGTATCCATTTCTCTCTCCACGCGTGGCTGACCGCACAGGGGTAATACAATCAGAAAAACGAAGCGAAAAACACACTAAGAGTCGTATTTGAAAAACGTTTCTTGCACCAAAAGTCTCAGAAAAAAAAATGACTTTAATCATTTGATGAAATATTTCACAACATTATTTGTTTTTCTTATATTTTCAAAATAACCTAACGAAATAATGTTTTTAAAATGTGAGTAGCGATTGTGTAATATCCGAAAATAAGGTTTAAAAGTAGAATTTTGGTTTGCACGTTACCCAAGATGGCCGACCCGTAACAACGTGGAGATAGAATTTCTTTTCCCCAAACGAACGAACCAGGTTTATCATGTACAAAATTAACTTTTTGTTAGTTACGTCGGATAGAAATAACATTTGACGAGTTGATGAGAAAAAAAATTTTATGAAAACAAAAAATCATAGAACTGTCATCCTATTTACGTAACGTTGTAATGGCGGGATTCAAGATGAAATAACGAAGAGTTATATCAGCGAAAAATGTAAGTCTTTGAATTTGAAACAAATTTTGTAATATACGAGGGGTGTGCAATAAGTAATGCTTCTGACCCACTTCCAGTTGTCTGATCTAGCTGAAATTTTGCATGTGCAATGATTTATATCTCTACGGGTTATATGCCAAATTACAGCTCTGAACTAATTGTGGTTTCTGCTTTACAGGTGTTTGAGTCAGATGTGAAATGGAGCCTGTTGAATGTTGAGCAGTGATCCGATTTTTGTATTTGAAAGGACGCACACCACAGAAGACTTTTAATGAAATGAAAGAAACTTATGTTGATAATGCCGCATCATATGACCTTGTAAAACGCAGGCATCGTGAATTTAAACATGGCCGGAAGTCTGTGGAAACAGCTCCCAGACCTGGTCGCCCCCTTCTGCCATTGATGAGACATCTGTGCGTCAAGTTGAGGCTGCAATTTTGGAAGATCGGCGCATTACTATTCGCCAAATAGCCCAAGATGTCAAGATTAGTACAGAGTCTGTAGAAACTATAATTCATGACCATTTGCATATGCATAAGGTGTCTGCCAGATGGATTCCCAGGTTGCTAACCCCATTCCAGAAGCGAGAACGCGTCGAGTGCTCGAGGATGAATTTGGAGATGGGCCAAGAAGATGAGTCAAAGTTTTTCAAAAGACTGATTACACAGGATAAAACCTGGGTCCATCACTGATCCAGAGACCAAAGCCCAATCAATGCAGTGGAAGCACTTGGACTCACCACCTCCAAAGAAGGCAAGGATGCAGCCCTCCGCTGGCAAGGCCATGCTTACAGTCTTCTGGGACCAGGAAGGAATAGTGATGACAGATTTCCTGGCAAAGGATACCACAATTGCAGGAGCCTATTATGCTTCACTTTTGAGGAAATTAAGGGAATCTATCAAAATCAAGAGGCGGGGTAATATCAGCAAAGGTACACTCCTCCTGCAGGACAACGCTCCGGTCCACAACTCGCATGTCGCCAGATCAGAAGCACGGGCGTGTGGTTATGAAATCCTTCCCCATCCTCCCTACTTTCCTGACCTTGCACCCTCTGACTTTCACCTCTTCCCAGCCATGAAGTTGTTTTTGAAAGGAAAGCGTTTCCCAGATTACGCAGCCTTGATTTCTGAAGTCACATCGTCGTTGGAGGACCAACCTGGGGTGTTCTACAAAAACGGTCTCCAGAGCTGCATCAAACGATGGGAGAAATGCATAATTCTGGGTGGTTCCTATGTAGAGAAAGACTAATAACTGTGCCAAGTTTCGTTGCTCTACTGCTATGGGAAGTGGGTCAGGGGCATTACTTATTGCACGCCCTGGTATATATACACTTTCAATCTATTTTACATAAGCAGTAATGTGTTGTTACACAGTCATGAGTGTGTTTCGGTCTTCTAGTATCTAGAGATCTCATCAGGCAACTACGCTTATATTAAAAACGAGATCTCGCTTATTGATCTCGCTTTTGGTATGATAGTAGTTGTCTGAAGAGGTCTCTCGTTACTAAATACTAGGAGACTGAAACATGCTCATGAATGTGTAGCAACACATTTTTGCTTGTGTGAAAACAGATTGCAAGAATACTTTAGTTTACTTCAGTATTGAGCACTCTTGTACTAACCTCGTTATATTTCACTGGTTAGCTTACCTCTGGAAAATAGCAACCTAAAATTATATATATATATATATATATATATATATATATATATATATATATATATATATATATATATATATATATATATATTATTTTTAAAATATAATTATCCACTGACACATGTTTCGTCGTCTACGACTCATCAGAGTGGCTGAATCTAGCGAGATTCGAAATCGGGACCCCACGGTAATTTCGAATCTCGCTAGATTCAGCCACTCTGATGAGTCGTAGACGATGAAACACATGTCATTGGATAATTATATTTTAAAAATAATATATATATATACCGCTCCCCATGTGGGGGTACCAAGTTGGTTAAAGGGAAAATTATTCCCAACTCGCATTTAGGTAAAAATGCACTTTCGTAAATAATTGAATTCATTCAAAACATATCGCTAAAACAAAAAAACAACATATATATATATATATATATATATATATAATTTGAGGTTGCTGACGAGAAACATTTAGTTTTTTAATAAACCAATAGTCCGAAACATTAACATGTTCAGTGTAGTGACTGTGTAATTTTTATCTATATATATAAAAAAAACTCCAGCCGTTTTAAACGCGGTTCTGTTCATTTGGATTTTTCGTCGGATTCTATGTATATTTAGTTGTAAATAATGTGTGAAGTTCGTCATCATTGTCTGACTTCGGGACGTGAGTTTTTGTGTACAAACATTTTATTTAAAAAAAAACTCCAGCCGTTTGAAACGCTGTTCTATTCATTTGGATTTTTCGTCTGATTCTATGTTTGTTTTGGATTTTTTTTTGGTCAAACTCATTAAATTGTACCCATCACTTTCATCCTGATCATTGAGGATATATGACTTTTGGAACGTTCCTTCCCGTGTATTTTACATGTATGTGCATGTGTACGTGTGTGTATTCATATGTAAGTACATGTTTATAATGTGTGCCTCTATGTGTGTATGTTTGCATGTGTGTATGCATGCATATGTATGTTTGCGTGCATTCTGTGTCATGCATGTATGTGTGCATGCATGTGTTTATTTCCATGTGTATATGGGGTGGAGAGGGTTCCCGTAAGCCGTGTTGAAGACAACCCCTCTAGGAGATGCAAATCTCTGATTTAAAAAACCATAAAGCGGGAGACGAGTACCCGCATTAAGCTGGTCTGCAGTTTAACTTGTTGCTAGCTATCTTGCTCTTGCTTGTTGCTGGACCTCAACATTTTGAATCGAGAGAGAGACTTAGCTGTCGTACAAAGCTAAATCTCTGTAACATCATCTTTGTATAGATACTCCCTCAGGCATTTGTCTATAAAATAGTCCTATAGCAATGGAAAGGTTGTGACGCGTGTAGGCTTGAAATGCTGGAAGCATGTAATAATTGATCTGCCATCATTATATGTATCCGTGTGTGTATGTACGTATGTACTTGTTTATGTATCTGTATATATATGTGTGTGTGTGTATTTGTATGTATATATGTATATATGTTTGTGTGTGTTTCTATGCATATATGTATATATATGTTTGTTTGTGTATGTATGCATATGTATTTGTATATATGCATATGTGTATGCTTGTGTATAAATGCATAGATATGCATGTATATGTATTTAAATATATGTGTATGTATATGTGCATATATGTGTACGTAATTGTATGTGTGTATGTATATGTGTATTTATATTTGTATATGTGTGTATATATGCGTATGTATTTGAGTATGTATGCATGTGTGTATGTATACGTATTACGTAGTATGTATGTATATATATATATGTGTGTGTGTGTGTATGTTTATGGATATATGTGTGTATGTGTGTGTATGTGTGTACGTATATATATGTATATATAGCAATGACCGTCTTCAGTGTCATGTCTGCTTGAGTATGTGAATTCGCCGGTACCACTAAAAAATAAAAAATAAATAAAATAAAAAGTCTTGTTAGGGCTCATGGATTTTAAGTGTCTGAGGGAGTGGTATTCGTCTGATAAGACGTTGTAATCATCATATATATATATATATATAACTACTTCATTTAATCTCATAAATTATTATACGAAGATATAATTTTATACGTAAATTTGGAATATTTACTTCAACAGTGCTCAATACATAAGTAGAGCTAGGTAGTAAGTTATGAAAATATATATGGCAATTAAGCTACACATAATATTCGGAGTTTCATTCTCGTGAAACCTGGCGAATTCTCACGAGAATGAAACGCGGAATATTGAAATTTGATATATATATGGAACTCAGATATGTGGAAAACTTTTTACTCGGTTTTTATCTGGAAGAAAGGTTTTAAAAGAACCAAAATTGTTACTGGAGGGTGGGGGGGCGATCTAGGGATTTTTTTTCTGTTTGTCAACTGTTCCACCACCGCGCATGCGTTAATAATTAATATGGCAGCTTCCTTATATTAAAAATAAGTAGGCTTGAAAACACTTTTTAAAGATCGTGACAAGCTGGCCTAATAGTTTTGGCACTTGACTTATTGTCTATAGGCTTTGGTTTCGACCTCAGCTTTTTATTTACAAGAAGTGAACTGTTTAGAAAAAAACATAATACTCGCTTACACATAATTCAGTTTTTTTCACGCCGGATGCATTTGTGTAGCTTAATTGCTATATATTGTCTGACTATATATATATATATATATATATATATATATATATATATATAAGAACAAGTAGTTAATAAAACATGTATAAAAAACACTTTGAAAAAGAGTTAAAAACATATTTAATTTTAAAAAGGAAACACTATTTAGTGTTACCTTTTTAAAATAAAATATGTTTTCAACTCTTTTTCAAAGTGTTCTTCAACGTGTTTTATTAACTACTTGTTCTTATTATAAGCTCTATATTTTATTTGGTTTTATCGAGCTTTTGCATCTGGTTGAGATTACTTTATAATTATTAATTCTTTAATATTTATAATTTACTTTAGCTTTGCCATCTTGGATCATTTTGATAAACTTAACTGTAATTCTTATTTCATTATATATATATATATATATATATATATAGAGAGAGAGAGAGAGAGAGAGAGAGAGAGAGAGAGAGAGGGACGGAGAGATGGAGATGGACCTAGGGGATAGTGAGTGGAAGATAGAGGATAAAAGGGAGAGAGAAAAAATAGTTGCTTCTTTTTTTTTTTTTTTTTTACTTTGAATTGTTTTTGCTTTCGTTGGGATAGAATAAGACATAGAACGCAAGAGGGAGACGTTGATTTAGGTGTTGGGGGTCGGCAGTTGGTGTGGAGCAGGA
The DNA here is from genome assembly GCF_053919585.1 of Euprymna scolopes. NCBI lineage: Eukaryota > Metazoa > Mollusca > Cephalopoda > Sepiida > Sepiolidae > Euprymna > Euprymna scolopes. The sequence goes on from NC_136525.1 coordinate 41,001,703, forward strand.
GCTCTAGTGGATTTCCTTGGGGTGAAATCATCCACTTACTTTTTCATATTCGAATGCTAAAAGCTTTCGATGTAATACCTCGACCCCTCGTTCTTACTCTCCGAAACCGTAAGATGTCGTTACTTGCTCTCCTCTTTGTATTTTCTTTTTTCTTTTTTTTTTTTTTTGGTCGTTGTTTGCGTTCTTTTAACAGTGTGAGGGTGGGGTATGGTGGGTGCTACTAGAGATGCGCAGGGTGGTGGTGCACAGTTGGTCTCTCTGGAATGGAACGAAGAGAATGGGAACGAAGGGGAGACGCAGACGAAGGGAAGACAAATAGCAGGTTGGTGTACGGGTGGGGGGAAGTACAGTTGTATCACATGGGTGCATGTGGGAGTGCGTGGTGCGACTGTATGGGGGGGAGTGCTGCTGTATGGGGGAGTGGTAGAGTAGTGGACGGGCGGGCGCCGAGTCGACAGCTTCGATGCAAAAAGCATTTTTCTTCGGAGATCCGTTCGGAAATTTGGAGATGTTTTCGTCTACCCTCCTCTTTCCTCGACCATCCCGATTTTTCCAAACACAATGTTCCAGTCAGAGAAAGACAACGGAGAGAGATAGAAGGATAAACAAGGAGAGATAGAGAGAGGTGAGAATGATAGAGAGAGGATGAGAAAGATAAATTGAGAGAGAGGGGGGAGAGGCATATAGAGCTATGAATGAGATAAGAGAGATTAATGATGTGTTCATCTCTCTCTCTCTTTTGTGTGTGTGTGTGTGTGTGTGTGTGTGTCTATATGCGTCTCTACGCGTCTCTCTCATTCTCTATGCGTCTATGAAGTCTCTCTTATTCTCTCATGCGTCTCTATGCGTCTCTCTCATTCTCTATGCGTCTCTCTCATTCTTTACGCGTCTCTCTCATTATCTACGCGTCTCTATGCGTCTCTCTCATTCTCTATGCGTCTCTCTCGTGCGTCTCTCTCTCATGAGTCTCGTGCGGCTCTACGTCTATGCGGTCTCTATGCGTCTCTCTCATTCTCTCTTTTTTCATTCACGGTACTCTAGTCGTAGAAATACAAGAGAGAGAGATAGAAGGATAAACGGGGAGAGATAGATAGATAGATAGATAGAGAGAGAGAAGAGTGATAGAGAGAGATAGAAAGATAAATTGAGAGACTGAGCGAGTGGCAGAGGTGAGAGATACAGAGAGCTAGGATTGGGAAGAAAGAGATAAGTGATATGTTCATCTCTCCCGATTTCACTCTGTGTGGGTCTCTCGCTGTCTCTTTACGTCTCTCTCATTCTCTTATTTTTCATTCACAGAGCTCCAGTAAGAGGAAAACAACAGAGAGATATAGAAAGATAAACGGGGAGTAATAACCCCAACATCTATTAAACTGTAGGAGGGAAATAGTAAACAACTGTGTACACAGGATAAAGTTTAAAAATAATTTTAAAATCGACAATAACAATAGAAAATAAATAAATAAAATAAAAATAGAATAAAAAATAAAATAAACATACATACACAAAAATAATTATATATATATATATGCATATATATATATTAAAATAATGTCCAAATTATAGAAAAAAAAAATCACATACCCAACGTCGACGTCGTTTTTTTAAATATCTAACTACACCTAGGTTGAAAATAGGTCACCTTACTTAGATATCTACTTTTCCCATGAAAAATATACACAGAGAAAGATGTGAACCTAAAGTCAACTGTACCTTTGTCCTGAAAGTGCCCGCCCTTGGCTAATTAGAATAGGCGTGGGGGAAACTAGGAAGCTGATTGGCTAACTAAAAATTCAATAGCATATGCGTAAAAACGCGAGGTAAAAACAACTCTTGTCATAAGCCTAACGAATTCTCTCGAGAATGAAACGCGGAATATTCTGTGTAGCTTAATTGCCATATATATTTTTATAACTTACTACCTAGCTCTACCTATGTACTGAGCACCCTTGAAGTAAATACTGAATATTTACGCATAAAATTATATTTTCGTATATTAATTCATGAGATTAAATCAAGTAGTCATATATCTATATAAATATATATATATGTGTGTGTGTGTGTGTGTGTGTGTGTGTGTGTGTGTGTGTGTGTGTGTGTGTGTGTGTGTGTGTGTGTGTGTGTGTGTGTATTATATCAAATAATTAAAAAAATAAAAATAAATATATATATTTATAAATACTTTTAAACTTTATATATTTTTAATTTTCAATAAATAAGAATGTAAATATACAAAATACTAATCATAGTGGCGGTTATATGTAGTCAAATGGATTAATCTTAATCTTATAAATACAAGACTCGTAAATTAAAAAACATATCCATTTTGAATTTGGAAACAGATGAATCTCACAGGTAAGGAATTCATTTTTATAACATGAATAGCCTAGTCAAATTAAGAATAGAAAACAGGATCTAACATTTTTTCTTCTTTATATTAAAGGGAGGTGGTGTTTGATCAACACTGCTGGGGAGGCATGATTTAATATACTGTTTTATTTTTAAATCCCCAAAACAGTGTTTTATGGTAAACAACTGATAATCCCTTAAATTGAGATTAGTACTATAGTGAATTCGAGAAAGCAAGTTGATGCAGTGATTGCGGGTTATTAACTGACTAAATAGTTTTCTAACAAATGATAAAAAATATTTGAATTAAATAAGTTTTTTGTATAGCTTTAAAAGTTAAAAACTTCCAAGATTATATATATATATATATATATATATATGTGTGTGTGTGTGTGTGTGTGTGTGTGTGTGTGTGTGTGTGTGAGAGAGAGAGAGAGAGAGAGAGAGAAAAAAGAATGATAAGGAGAGAATGAAAAAAATAAATTGAGAGAGAGAGAGGGCTAGTGAGAGAGGCGATAGGCATAGAGAGCTAGGAATGGAAAGAAAGAAAGAAAGAAAGAAAGAAAGAAAGAAGTGGTGTTCATCCATCTCTCTCTCTCTCTCTCTCTCTCTCTCTCTCTCTCTTTGCGTCTCTCTCATTGTCTCTTACTTTCTCACTCACGCTTGAACTATTTTTCTCTCCAACTGAAGGAGATTGGAACAGAGCGCGCAAGAGAGAGCGTGTTAATAAGAGAGAGAGATGTTTTCCACTATATGTATCTCTCTGACTCTCTGACTCTCGGCTTCTCTCACTCTACTGCTCCTTTCTCTTTAATTTGGTGAGCTGGCGGTTTCAACATAAAGACTGAGAGAGAGAGAGAATAAAGAAATACAGGATGAAACGATAAAATTGTCGCCATGGAAAAGACGCCATGATTACATTTCTGTTTGATGAAAACCGGTTTTCTTTTCTTTTCTATTTATTTATTTTTTTTTTGTAGCTGTTGTTGTTGTTTCAAATCCCAAGAGCAATAGGAGCCTTCTACCATGCTTAAAAGTGATACAATATTCAACGAGCGAGATCGGAGACGCGCCGCTGTAACACTCATGCTCTCTATCGATCCAAGCTATGACAACAGGACCATTGCACGCACCCTCAAAATATAAATCCGGACGGTTCAATGGATTAGGACACATCTCAACGAAGTTTCCAGCCACGGTTATGATGTTTGATGTAGTTTCAGATTATGCCCACATCATGTCACCTCAAATCTTCGAAATTGGCTTGAAAGTCAACACCAAATTGTACCTGGATATGCTGAAAAGAGTGATGGTCTCTTGGCTTAAGAAGGAGTGCTCTGGCTTTGTACCCTACTCGCACTGCCCTTCTCCTCCTCCGAGTTGAACTCAATGAACTACTTCGTTTGGTCATACGTCGAGAACATCACCAACATGACCCCCAACAACACCAAAGCCAGCCTGATCGCTGCCATCTTTCGAGTATTCGCCAATCTCTAGCCGGCGATTGTGAAAAAGGAATGCTCTCAGGTCCGGCCCGTATCGAGACGATGATTGAGGCTGAAGGCAGCTACATTAAATGGATGTCGGCTCTATTACATAATTAAGTCACCTGAATTGATTTTTTCAATAAAAGTTTTTTAAAAGTTGCAGTGTTGTTTTTGATAAGGCGACAAATTTATCGTTCCACCCTGTCAAAGATTGGAGAGATAAGATAACGGAGAGAGAACAATGCAAAAATTTCAGCCATATCTCTACCTTGTTCTCTCTCTCTCTCTCTCTTTCTCTCTCTCTCTCTCTCTCTCTCTCTCTCTAATGTACAGCTGTTTTGTTTTCGCACAGTGTGTTTTTAGTTTTTTGGGGGGGGAGTAAACCAAGGAACTCTGCATTTCCTAAACACTCTCTCCTGTATTATTCTCTCTTCTCTCGCACTCTTTCTGTCTCTCTATTTCTTTCTCTCTCCTTCTGTCTTTCTGCCTCTCGTTCTTTCTCTTCATTTCTCTCTCTCTCTCCCTCTCTCTCTCTCTCTCTCTTTCTCTCTCGTTTTTGCATCTTGCTTTCTCTCCAACCTAACGGCTATTTCGTTTCAACACACTTTTTTTTCTTTTTTGGTAAACCCAAGAACACAACGAAACGAAACGAACAAACATGCTTCGCCGTGCGTGTTTTTTTTTTTTTTTTTGTGTGTTTTTTTTTTTTTTTTTTTTTTTTTTGAGAGGGGATGGTCGTGTGGTGAAGGATTTTAGATGCTGGCGATAGAAATAAAGATGAAGATGGAGAGGAAGTAAGAAGGTTTCGGTCTTGGTAGGGGAAGGTAGAGTTCCTGCGCGGACGTTCGGTCGGGTTTGTAGCGCCGGTGTTCATAAATAATAAAAATGAGGAAAAATACAGAAAAAAAAAACAAAAGTAAAAAATAAAGAAAAGTAAAAAATAAAGAAAAGTAAAAAAAAAACAAAAGTAAACACGCGAAAAAAAAATAAGAAAAGCAAAGAAAATAAAAAAATGATAAAATTGAATGAGAAGGATAAAAAATAGAATCAGTAAATAAAAAAATACGTGAAAACGCCTAAGAAGCGCACCTGTCATAAAAAAGAGTAAAATGAAACGCACATGCATATATACAACGAAGTACGTACATATATATTCACAAGTGCTGAAACAAATATACATCATCCACTCTACAATAAAAAGCAATATATATATATATATATATATATATATATATATATATATATATATATATATATACTAGCAATGAGTGCCCGGCGTTACCCGGGTGTTTGGAGGTGTATGCTGAACAAGAAAAAACGGTAATTTCTTTAACTTTGACCCCTATTATGACCACTTTATATTTATTGTTTTGGGCTCAAATAAAGTTATTAAGTTAGATCCATGTCCAAGGAACCAACATCTAAAATATCAAGTGTTTAGACCGAAAATTGTCGGAGGAAATTTGTAGAGTTCTCAAAGGTCAAATCGTTGAACTTTGACCCCATAACAGCGATATTTCTGGCTGAACCCCAATCACTTCGATTTTCCCAAATTTCAGTACCTTGTATATCAAAGTTCGAGACTGTAGACTAAAAATTGACAGAGTTATTGCGTAGGGAAATGTACACAGACACACACACAGAGACAGACACGTTCACTTATATATATATATATATATATATATATATATATATATATATATATATATATATATATATATATATATATATATTGAGTAAGATGATTGATAATTTATAATTAAAATTAAAAATTAAAAATCGGTTTCATAAGGAGGAACAAAAAAAAATCAATAAATTGTACGATCGTTTCGGAAACGAAGTTTTTATTGAGATTGACATCAAGTAATGGACAATAATTTTAACATATAGTTTTTTGAAAGAAAGTCTCCTCATCAGCAAAAATATTGGGTGTTTTTTTTTAAGGCACCAAAAATAAACCTAGCATTTTTTAAGTAAGGCAGATGTATCTTATAATGGTTCGCCTTCTAAAAGTCGTACTGCATTCATTGAGATGATAAATGTAGTTTATGAATAAAATTCGTAAATATCATCGTCAAAGCATTCATTTGGATGGTAAATGTAGCTTATGAAACCGATTTTTAATTCTTAATTTCTAATTTTAATTATAAATTATCAATCATCTTACAAAATATTAAAATAGCTGCGGGATATATATGCCTATTGAGCTTATTATATATCTACATCACAACGAGCACTGTTCTTCTTGTATTTTAATTACATTAGTGATTTTACTATTACATTAAAATACACTCTGCTCTTTAGACTGCTGTCCTAATCCCCTTTAAATATATATAGAGTGTATATATATACACTAGTATATATATATATAGTGTATATATATACACTAGTATATATATATATATATATATATATATATATATATATATATATATATATACATACACTAGCATTTCAGCCCGGCGTTGCCCGGGTGTTTGGGTGTGCATGTTGAGCAAAAAAAAAAAAGTATTAGTAGGGAGGCAGGTTCGAACTCGTACCGCGAAGGAGGAAAAGAACGGGATAAAAACCTGACGTATTTGCCGTTATGACCACTGCCAAACGGAAGTGACTTATGTTTAAATTAAGGCTAGACAATCGAAAAGAGAGAATGACTAAAAAAATATCGGCGAAAAAAAGCGACCCCCCCCCTGCAGAAAGTGCCCAGTTTAAGGTGAAGATATTAACGTTTTTAGCCAATTTTTTCGATATTTGTCGTATGAAAGATCGAATTTTTAAAACGATACTGATCTTGTGAAAATCCGTCGCCTCTGTCGAAAGTTTTAGGCAGACAGGCAAACATACATACATTTATATATTGGTAACTAAAAAATTTCGATCCAAACCGATTAAAATGCTTGCCCTATCTCTGAATACCCTATATGTAAAATTTCAAATGTTTGGACCAGAAATTGTCTTAGTAATTTGGTAGAGACCGCAGATGTCAAATTTTTTAAACTTTGGCCCCTGTTATGACCCCTTAACATTTGTTTAGGGCTCAAATCAAGTTATTAAGTTAGATCCATGTCCAAGGAACCTATATCTAAAATTTCAAGTGATTAGACCCAAAATTGTCGGAGGAGTTTGGTAGAGTTCTCACGTGTCAGATCGTTGTACTTTGACCCCTTAATCGCCAAATTTCTGGGCGACAAGTGATCACATCGATTTTCCAAATCTCAGTACCCTGTATATAAAATTTCAAGTTTGTAGACTAAAAATTGACAGAGTTATTGCGTAGGGAAATGTACACACACACACACACAGATACACAGATGCACCGACAGACAGACACTTTCACTTTTATATATATATATATATATATATATATATATATATATATATATATATATATATATATATATATATACTGGCAGAGACGCCCGGCATAACCCGGCCGTAAAATACACTTAAATATGATATTTTTATTTATGCAAATTTCCTATATATTATTTTAGAGTCAATTTTCTATCGATTCTTTTATATTATGAAGTTGTGATTTTAAAAATAAAATAAATATATATATATATATATATATATATATATATATATATATATATATATATATATATATATATATATATATATATATATATATATATAAACTTCTTTTAAGTTAACAGAAAAAAACATTAAAAACCCACGTGCGGGATTTGAATTTACAGACCACGTCATGCAAAAAAAAAAACACGCAAATTTTCAAGTCCTATAAAATATTTTGCAGTCAATGGAAAAAAATTAAGAAATTTACGTGCGGGGTTTTAACTCACAGACCACGTCATGCATAAAAAAAAATTTAAAAAAACACGCTACCAATGTACCCACATGAGAATTTTCACGGCCCGTTTTCTATCGTTGTTACTAAGTGACGGCATGGAAAAAACGTCTTTACCGATGATAGATAAATTAAAATAGGTGTTTCGATTATCGATTATCGGTAATTATCGGGGGTATTCTGAGACAATATTTAACTAGGATCACTCCCAAACTTATACACTCAAGTACTGTAACTTTTAAAGAAAATCTATTCAGCCATTTCGGAGTCTATAAGGAACGATCTCCCACACACACACACACATAAAGTTGCGTTTATATACTTGTATATATATATATATATATATATATATATATATATATATATATATATATATATATATATATATATATATGCATGTATATATTGTTATATATATATATTTATTAATATATTGTTATATATATATATATATACATATATATAAAACAATATATTTGTGTGTGTTCGAGCGTTAATGATGATCAACGTATGCTTCACACTCCCATATTTTCATTGTCATCAAAATTGGTAAAATCGCCCATTTTTCAATCAAATCGATTGACTGCCTGCTCTAATTGGGGATCCATCCTAGTTCACCGGAAGAGAGCTTCACAAGCCTCCCCGCAGTGAATTGGTCCATAATCCATTGTCGTCTTCCTTCACTGTAAAGAACCCACTGCTTATTTCATAAAATAATTTTCATATATAATGGCTTGAAGTAAAAATTTAAAATGAAAAGGTCAAGTATCATGCTTCAGTTGTGCTCTAAACAAAAACATTAATTTCGAACGCGCCTCTGTCATATCAAAGAACTTACTGCTGATTTTATATGTTGGGGCTTCTTGCTTGTATGGTAATTATACTTGTCAAACGCACTAGTAATGTTAGGCTGTATAAGGTGTTCACTTTGGTCAAAATCGCCTGTTCCTTTTTTATTGAATTTTATTTTTATCGATATGTCTTGAAGACATTTAATTACAAAAAGAACGTCAACGTAACATGCGGCCGCAGCCGAGATTGAACTCACTACACAAGCTTGTAGTATAATTCAAATCTTGTCGGTAGCTGAATATTTGATGCTTCGCTAGGGATCTCAAGGGTATTTTTATAGTGACGCCATCACTAGATGGGTTGCCTACCATGGCTTAAGACAGTCCAATCCACCCTCGAGAGAAGGATAGACCGCGCCAGTTTCCCAACTTAGTATTTTACCTTGCGATACATACAGTAACTCCCATTCACTAATGCTCACACATCTGGTACTAGCCAGGCTCGACGTTGCTTAACTTCAGTGATCTGGTGGGAACCGGTGTGTCAACGTAATTGTGCCGTACACAGCCAGAGACATAAATACATTCGTGCGAAATTTCATAAAAATCGGCCTAACCGTTGCGTGGTCGACATTCATAATTTCTATATGTACTATTTATTCAAACGAAATATACATTAAAAAAAAGTACCCGGAAAGTTTAATTTTCTATTTTTGAGCGATTATCGAGACTCCTAAGACTTGATCCTTTCATGTCGAACATTTTTGTTTAAAAGTAACATTCGACATTACTTTTTTTTAGTTGAATCACTGAACACTTACAGAGCTCGGTAGAAAACAAACACTTCGAAAAATCAATTTTTTTTTAATAACAGTAAATAAGTAAAAATACCTTTTAAAAATATTATGGGATATGTATTCTCTTTTAAAACCAAGTTTTCCTACCTAGCAAAACTGAACGAGTTTTACGGGTACGAGTTTTCTAGGTACAAGTTTTCCTATGCATATCAAATAGCATATTTCAACGTCTGAAGAGAGGCTGTTTTGAAATATTTTCCAATGACATAATATTCGAAATTGTCCGAATGGTCAGGAAACAATTGTAACGAATATGAAAATACGCAACTTGATGATCTCATTTTGATCTTTATTATTTTGATTCTGTGAATATATATATATATATATATATATATATATATATATATGACCAAATATATATATATATACACTTCATTAGTAAGTTAAATTCCAATGACCATATATATATATATATATATATATATATATATATATATATATATATATATATATATATATATATATATACTTCATTAGTAAGTTAAATCTCAATGACCATATATATATATATATATATATATATATATATATATATATATATATATATATATATATATATATATATATATATAGTACTGTTTCACAGATCATCAGTGCGGCTAGAAAGGCAATTACCTCAAGCCAGGATGGAGTGAACCCGACCGCCTGTACGGCAGTCAAGGCTCCTAACTATTACGCTAATCGGCGGCAGCTATGCGAGTCGTGAATTAACAATGTTTTGACATCGTCCGAAATACCTAAGCTCGATTTGTTTACACAAAGAGCGTCGCTTTATACGCTAATGGTAATTCGTGTATCACTTCTCAATATGCTCAACTTAAGATTAGGAGCATTATAGTCATCCACATACAGTACTGTTTCGCTGTTTCACGGCTCATCAGTGTGGCTAGACAGGCAACTATCTCAAGCCAGGATTGAAACCTGACCGCCTGTATGACAGTCAAGGCTGCTAACAATTACGGTAATCGGTGGCTGCTGTGCAAGTTATGAATTAACGATATGTATTTATACATGCTGTATATAGTGTAAATGACAGTAGTTTCAGATAGTTTCTCGTGAAAGATTGGCGAGAGGGGCCAGAGATTGGAGCTCAGACGAGCACCTGCCATGGAAATAACGATAAAACAAAGATAGGCTCGCAACGTCTCTTCTGTGGGAGAGAGGTTGCAGGGAAGAGAAAAGGGCATCCCCCACTAAGCCACGAAATCTATTTCGTACTCTGTCAAGACAGTTTTTAGCAGTTCCTGCCCATATATGGCAGCAGTATTCCATCCTTGGACGTACTTGGCTTTTATATACATAGAGAATTGTATTAGTAGTGAGATATCTTCTGGGGTGGTAGAAAGATCCCACCATTTTTCCAGCAACCTTTGCAACAGACTTGATGTACGCGTTCCATTTCAGATCAGGAGTAAAGGTCAAGCCTAGATGCTTGTCAAAACATGGGGATTCTCCTAGACGAGGGCCATCCATTTCAATTGATGCCAGATGGGGATCAGAGCGTTGATGATGTAAAGGATAGGACCTTGGTTTTAGATGCATCAAAGGTAACCAGATACGTCTTCCCCCCACTGTACCACGCGCTTGAGATCCTAAATAATAAATAATATACCATTTGGCACGGAGGATAATTGTGCGCAAATAAATAAATGAATGAGTCTAATTTGTTTTGGAAATTGGTTTGTTTTGGAGATAGACGTAAACGAAATATAAGAAATAGCAATTCTCATTCATTGCTATATAATCATATTTTTACTTCAAACAAGCAACATTCAAAATACATTGGCAAATTACTCAGGAATTCTACTCATTAATGGCGGACGGGACTAGAGAGAGTTATACAGAAAGATACTAAAGTATGATAAGATACACCTGAAATGTGTCAGAACAATCGGCCAAAACGTTGCGAAAATAACACTCAAGGTGAGGACAGTTATTGACAAAGTTCAAAATAGACTTCGTAGCCTAGTGGGGGGGGGGCTTTTTCTCTTCCCTGCAACCTTTTCCTCACAGAAGAGACGTTGCAATCCTATCTTTGCTTTATTGTAATTTTCGTGGCAAGTGCTCGTCTAAGCTTCAATCTATGGTCCCCCCCTCGCCAAACATTCCCGAGAAACACCCGTCTAGCTGAAAACACAATCAATAATTTCCCCCACTCTTTATCTTTGCCTAAACCTAAACGTAGATTCCATGAACAAAGCTTATTTCTTAGAACTGCACACCTATGGAACTTTCTTCCGTTTGCCTGCATTCTAGCTGACTAAAATATATATCCATCCAGCACGGCCGCAGCCGAGATTGAACTCACTATACGAGTTTGTAGTGTAATTCAAATCTTGTCCGTAGCTGAATACGTGATGCTTCGCCAGAGCTATCAAGGATATTTTTATAGTGACGCCATCACTATATGGATTGCCTATGACGGCTTAAGATAGTCCCATCTACCATCGGGAGAAGGATAGACCGTGCCAGTTTAACAACCAGGTATTTTACCTCGCGGTACATATAGAGCCTCACCTTCCCAAATGGTCACCCATCTGGTACTGGCCAGGCTCAACGTTGCTTAACTTCGGTGATCTGGGGAGAACCGGTGCGTCAACGTGATTGTACCGTATTGTGCGACTACAATATGGTCGTCTTCAAGTCCAATGTAAACAAGTTCGTGATGAGCTTAAGTAATCTAATTTACTGAATTTACACTTCTAACGATTACTATGATATTGTCCCTTTGAGTACATTCATAAATTAGAGTCCATTTTCTGTAGGCTGTTTTTTGAAGCCAGTCAACGACGGGTACTTTTGCTAGTATATATATATATATATATATATATATATATATATATATATATATATATAGGTACTTGCAGAGAGTGATCCGTGCTGAAATAATAACCCTTATCCTCGAGTGGTCTCTAGGCCTTGATAAGTGGTGATTCATTAGTAAAAAAAAAAGATACGATTTTTTTTATTTGTATTTATTAACATAGGAATTCTAATGGTACCTCGGTACCATAATTCGTTCCAGATGTTTGTTCGAACACCGAAATGTTTAACAGCCGAAACGATATTTCCCCTTTTAAATAAACTGAAATAGAATTAATTAGTAATAGCGTTTAAAAGGCCTCTTTTTGTCTGTAAACTTTGAGGATTTTATACATTTAATTGCACCCCCAGTTCATATTCCAATTTCAAATTTCTCTATTAGTTTCTTTTTAAATTCGAGTTTGCACAGTTTTCCGTTTTGCGCTCGCTTTACTGCTTTTATTTCTCTTTTCTTTTGTTTATCCAATGGCAAGAAATGTACATTTCTTCTTTGTTTCTAAAGTCTTTACACGGGCCTAAACTGATCATTATAACAATAAACTGGGTTTTTTAGCGCAATTAATTACTGTCGTCTGCTTCGTTCATCGTATTGACGTCTACTGACCTTTTTTTGGACACCTCAACGTCTTTTGTCGTCCCAAACGAATTGCGTGGTGCTGGTGCCTCGCTCAGATGCTAAAAAATAACTCAGACCCCGTCTAGACTGTCGAACGGTTTGCAATGGGGCTGTTCTTAATATAACTCTCGTCGCAAAGTTCAAACTCGCGTGGAGACGTGGGGTTGGGTCGTCAGACTACACTTCAAAACTATCACAACCAGTATGAATTACAACGTTCTGTTGAGAAAAATCGCTGATTGATTACATTCGAAGCGAAGCCGGCGGTTCGAACTCCGAAATTTCGTTCGACTACCGAGGTAATAAAATCTCCAACTTTTGGTACGAACACAACACCGAGTTGTTCGACCACCGAAACGTTCGCAAACCGAGGTATCACTGTATATGCGTAAACAAATAATTCCGTTCTGATATTCATTTTTGTGTATAATTCCTATGGCAATGATTAAACCATACACGCAATAATATGCATCGGTTTAGGATGAAAAGTTTATATTAGAAACTTTTCGCAGATTGCAGCGTTCCCCATAGATTGCTCAAGGATAAGTGTATATGCAACAGTCAAGGGAGAAAACTGTTCCGTATTTTTTTTTATGCCCAATTGCAACAGAAATGGCTGAAGGTCCGATTCTTAATAAGAAATATTTCTCCCAAATTAGCTCGGTTTGCGGGTGGCGGGGTTGTGACATTTAATTGGTTTCCCGTTGCTGGATGCTTTCATTTATGTTGCAAAGCATCTTGGGAAATTATCTCTGCGATATTGTTGCCAAAGTATAAGCAAGGTGAGCGATGAACACACACACACACACACACACAATATATATATATATATATATATATATATATATATATATATATATATATATATATATATATAACTGAACGTCTGTGTGTGTCTGGTCATGAATAGGCTCTTATAAGGTTGACTATTATAGAAAACTGATCACATATAATGATAGACGATGTATTGAGACACAGGAATGGGTATGTTTGATCTGGCATTATGATGATTCATTAAAATTGTGGGGTCTGCGTACACGCCTGGTCCACAAAGTATGGAAATAAAAAATTTAAACATTAAAAAAAAACGTTTACACGTGTTTTTTATATAGATTTACATAATACTTTGATAAGTATGTTTTAACTTAAATAGGGTTAGTATAATAAAATTGTGGGGTCTGCGTTCGCGCCTGAGCTCCATAGAAAGGAAATAAGCACAAACTTTAATAAAGACTTTTCATATCTATCTGCGTAAGTATACTTTGATAATTATGTTTCTGTTTGAAGAAATATGGTATAATAAAATTATGGGGTGTGTGTTCGCGCCTGACCTCCATAGAATGGAAATATGTCACAAAGTTTAACAAGGTTTTTTAATATAGATCCAAAGAATATTGTGATAAGTGTTTCAGTGTGAACAGGTATGGTATAATAAATTATGGGGTTTATCTATTTCATTTTTACTTTCATCATATTTGGCTTTGGTTTTGATACCCCAAATTCGAAGCTATCTCTTTACGACCCTTCCTTTTCATAACCTATCATACTTTCATAAATTAGAGTCCATTATCTGTAGGGTGTTTTTTAACCCAGTCAACGACGGGTACTTTTGCTAGTATATATATATATATATATATATATATATATATATATATATATATATATAGGTACTTGCAGAGAGTGATCCGTGCTGAAATAATAACGTTATTATTTAAAAACCCATTTTTAACATGGGGAGGGGAGAGTTTTTTGTACCTATTCTGTACTTTAACCTTACAACTGAATAAAAAAAAACATAATAAAACTGTAATTAAACGTAGAAATACGATTTAAAAAATAGCGTGGATCACTCTCTGCATTAGCACCTATATATATATATATATATATATATATATATATATATATATATATATATATATATATTAGGCACCGCCAAAAATGGCCGCAAAATCAAGTTGTTGTTTTTTTAAACTAAATTACATTTATTAAAATCCATTATTTCTGAGTAACTTTTTTTTTTCAAGAAAGATAAAACCCTGAATTTTATCATATAGAAAACAGAATAATTTAAAACCTTTTCTACTATTTTTAATTAAATTTTAAATGTTAAATTTTCCCAAAAAGTTAACAATTGACATTTTTTGTCTTGCACAAAAAACGTACTTAAATATTTAAAAAAAAAAGGTTTTATAAATAATTAATTTATTTATTTATTGTCTAACTAAGATGTAGGATGATTTTCTAAGAGAATATGCAAAAATATTATAATATAAGTACCTGAATTTCAAATAATTCCACTTATTCATATAGGTAACCAGATATTTCGCTTCGATGCAGAGTCGAGATCGACTCTGTTTACGTTTGCGTTTTATAAAAAGAAAACTATGGAAGACCAAACAGACCAAAAAAACTTATTTTCAGTGACGAAAATTTCAATGTATTATTAAGCTGAGGCTGGCCAGTACCAGATGGGTGACCATTTGTATGAGTTTGGTTTTTAATGTGTATGTGTGTGGGGGCCAGGCTCCCCAAAATGGGGGGGGGCAATTTAAAGCAGAATAAAAAAAAATTATTTCAACGCGTTTGGTCCACCGTAGTCGAAAGGCGGCAAACGTTTTCAAACGGGATCGAAAAAAATGATGCTATTTTTAACACAAAGGGCACAACATTTATCCAATTTTTTTTTGTATCGATTATTCAAAGCATGCCCTGTTTAATAATGGTCATGCATTATTCGGCTCGCTAAAAAAAAATTGTTAATTTATTTATCAAAAATTTTAAAATGGCTTTTTTCGTATAAATATTAAAAAAAAATTTTTTTGTTTAGCTTAACTTAAATTAATTATTTTACTCAACATATTCACCGAATTTCACACTTCAAAACTCAAAAGCGGGATAATTAAACACAATCTAAGTTCTGATATTCAGACGTCAAAATAAGGTATGCAAACAATTTCTTTTTTTTAATCTATAATTCTGTCCCTTACAACAACACACTATGTTTTGTTCAGTTTCAGATGATTATTTTAAGCATATTTGTTCCCACTTCAAAACAAGGGGGGGTTGTAAGCAAAAAAAAATATATATATATAAATATCGTTTATGAAAAATAAGTACACTGTTATAAAGTTCATTCTTCTCCTAATAATCGCTGAAAATTTCGTATTGATCGGATAATTACCTGATTTTTGGTAGATTTTTAAAAAGACGGTCCGTCAAAAAGTACTGACCTGCCCCCCCCCCCAGTTTTGGCGGTGCCTAATATATATATATATATATATATATATATATATATATATATATAATAATATATATATATATATACACACACACGCGCACACACACACATATATACGCACACACGCACACATACATATACGCACACACATATATATACGCACACACACATATATACGCACACACACATATATACGAACACACATACACATATATATACGCACACACACACATATATACGAAAACACGCACACACACGCACGCGCACGCATATATATATATATACACGCGCGCACACACACACATATATACGCACATACGCACATATACATATACGGACACACATATGTATACGCACACACACACATATATACGCACACACACATATATACGCACACACATACACATATATATACGCACACACACACACATATATACGAAAACACGCACACACACGCACGCGCACACACATATATATATATATATACACGCGCACACACACACACATATATACGCACATACGCACACATACATATACGCACACACATATATATACGCACACACACATATATACGCGCACACACATATATACGCACACACATACACATATATGTATACTTACACACACATATATATACGAAAACACGCACACACAGGCACGCACACACACACACACACACACACACACACACACACACACATATATATATATATATATATATATATATATATATATATATATAAATATTAGCAATCCGCCCGGCATTGCCTGCTTGTAAAATACGCTTACATATGATATTTTGATTAATATTTGCTGCAAGGCTGAAAATAAAATAAAAAAACTGAACCAATAGCTATTACTTTACGCATACATATTCGTAATGCATGTCCGACTTGTACTTGGCAAATTTAATTTTTTATATTTTCACACTTTTGCATCGATTCTCTACGGCTAAAACCCAAATATAAAGTTTGGCATGGCTTCGAATGCCCTATATATTAAGTTTCATGTCTGTAGACCAAAAACTGATAGAAGAATTTGTAAGGCAAATTTTTTTAAACAAATATACGCATACATAAATATATATAGAAAAAGATTTGTGTTTACTTTAAGCTTTTTACGCAAATATTACGCAAGTATAAATCATGTAGAATATCTGCATGAATATAATTACACGTAATAGTTAACTAAAGATGATCATCCCATAAGAAAACCGAAAAAATCAATAGTAAATTAATTAAAATAAATGTTTAAAAGAATATAAAAATTAGCTAGATCTTTTGCAGATGAATGCTTACATATAAAAAAGTCTTATTTTCTGTTTAAATAAATAGAAAAGAAGGTTTTAGTATGAATATCAGTACACAAAAAAAATCAAATTTATAGGAGTATTGATTATATATATATATATATATATATATATATATATATATATATATATATATATATATATATATATATATATATATATATATATATAAAATTAGAATAAGTTTACCAAGGTAATCAAAATGGTAAATTTAAAATATGTTATAAACATTAAAGAGTTAATATTTACAAGTAAAGTAATCTCAACCAGATGTAAAAGCTCAATAAAACCGAAAAGGAAATAGAGCTTATAATATGAACAAATGATTAATAAAACATGTTAAAAGACATCTTGAAAAAGAGTTAAAAACATATTTAATTTTAAAAAGGAAGCACAAGATAAGTGGATAGTCCTTAATCCGCGGAGTTTCGAAGAAATACACTCCTTCTCATCAGAGGGCAGCAATTAGCACAATGCGGGATCGGATTTTGCATGTAAAAGTATTTAATGAAACCACAAGTAAGTCACAGATCTTACTTGGTTTAAAAAAAAAAAAAAGGTGAGGTAAGGGGAATAGGAGGTAAAAGAAAAAATGATAAAAAGATTTCACATGAATGGATAGTCCGGTGAAGGGTAAAAAAATTCAAGAATGGTAAAATCCAAACACGGTCGAATTAAAAACTTCCAATCGAACAGGTAAGTTCCAAAGGAATCGCGTAACTGGAAGATGGTCCCAAATGATCTAAAAGGCAGAATTCCTTGGAAAAAATCACAAATGGAATGAGTTCAAAATCATTAAAAGTTCAAATGTGCACATAAAAATCACTGGAGATATATATATATATATATATATATATATATATATATATATATATATATATATATATATATATATATATATACTCCTATAAATTTGAGGTTTTAGTATATACTAGTAGATCCACCCGGCTTTGCTCGGGTCGTATGTACTGTTCATAACGTTATATGCATATGTATGTATTCAAAAGTGTTAATATGTATGGTAATACCTTTCTATATTATAGGCGTCCTTAACTACCATAAAGAAAAGTTGGTAGAAACTGCAGACGTAAAAATTTTTAAGACTTTGACCTAAATTTTAACCCCTTTAACATTTATTGTTTTGGGCTTAAATAAAATTATAAAGTTAGATCCATGTCCAAGTAACCTATATCTAAAATTTCAAGTGTTTTAGACCCAAAATTGGCAGAGGAGTTTGGTAGAATTCTAAAAGGTCGAATCGTTAAACTTTAACCCCTTAAGAGCCAAATTTCTGACCGAAAACTGATTAAAAAGATTATCCCAAATCTCAGTACCCTTTTATGTCATTCTCCAGTTTGAAGACTGAAAATTGACAGAGTAGTTTAGTAGGGATATATACACAAACAGACAGACATTTTATATATATATATATATATATATATATATATATATATATATATATATATTAACATAATTATCCACTAACACATGTTTCGTCGTCTACGACTCATAAGAAGCCGAATCTTGCGAGATTCGAAATCGGGACCCCCGGGTAAAGAGCCTAAACTCTTACCTCTCGTCCATCCCGTACAATTTATTTAGATGTAATAAGCAATAAAAGTTACAAGTGTTTATTTATTTATAACTGATAAATTTCAATAAAGAGAAAAAAGATAAAAACTTAACATATTATGCTGTTTTGGCAGCCATCTTTGTTCATATTCAACAAAGATGGCTGGCAGAACAAACCATGTTGCGCCTTCTATAAATCTTTTTTTTTTCAGCATTATACTGTCATGCATTTTTCTAAGAAAAGAATTTCAAATTTTTCTAAACAGTATATGCACGAAAAGAGACTGTGTTGACATAATAATAATCGTTTCTTTCAGCATAACCAGAACCGAACTATTATTATTATTATTAGTAGTAGTAGTAGTAGTAGTAGTAGTAGTAGTAGTATTATAAGGTTATTTTAATGTTATTATTATTATTATTTTAATGTTATTATTATTATTTTTATTATTATCATTTTTTATGATTATTATTATTTTTATTACTATTATTATTATTATTATTTTAATGTTATTATTATTATTTTTATTTTGTTATTATTATTATTATTATTATTTTAATATTTAATTATTATTATTTTAATGCTGTTATTATTATTATTATTATTATTATTATTATTATTTTAATGTTATTATTAATAGTATCCTGATATTATTATTATTATTATTATTATTATTATTATTATTATTTTAATGTTATTATTAGTGGTATCCTTATATTAGTAGTAGTAGTAGTAGTAGTAGTAGTAGTAGTAGTATTGTAAGGTTATTTTAATGTTATTATTATTATTATTTTAATGTTATTATTATTATTTTTATTATTATCATTTTTTATGATTATTATTATTTTTATTACTATTATTATTATTATTATTATTTTAATGTTATTATTATTATTTTTATTTTGTTATTATTATTATTATTATTATTATTTTAATATTTAATTATTATTATTTTAATGCTGTTATTATTATTATTATTATTATTATTATTATTTTAATGTTATTATTAATAGTATCCTGATATTATTATTATTATTATTATTATTATTATTATTATTTTAATGTTATTATTAGTGGTATCCTTATATTAGTAGTAGTAGTAGTAGTAGTAGTAGTAGTAGTAGTAGTAGTAGTAGTAGTAGTAGTAGTACATCTTCCTTGACTGTTTCTCGACTATTTTGCATCACTTTTGGGGAGAGGGGATGTAATGAAGAAATAGGAGGTGGGTATGGGAGGGGATAGACAACTTGTAGATATGCAGCTTCAGTGTTCTTGGTTTTATGTAACGCATCTTCATCTTTTGCCTCTGCAGCAGTTTGTCTGTCTCGCCCACGTAGCTCAGGTGTATTAGTCTCCGCATTCAGGTGTTTTAGCTTATTATTATTATTATTATTATTATTATTATTATTATTATTATTATTATTATTATTATTATTATTATATTATTATTATTACATTATTATTATAATTATCATTATTATCATAAATATTATCATTATCATCATCATTATTGTTGTGGTGGCAACCACTTATTTGCATATGCGAATAACATAACACTATAAATGGCAAGCTTAGGTTGGCCTTGGTGTGTCTTACTCAAATGCCACCGGAAGTGACGCCGAAGAGCGTACATGTCCTCCCACCAAGACTCTCTGACTCGACACCGTCATTTGTACATATTGTAAATATACCTTTTCTTTAATACACTTATTATTGCGTTATCTTGTTGTTTGCGTCTTCATTGTATTTCCTTACTAATTATTGTTCAACCTTGCAACCACAACAATTATTATTATAACTATTAGTATCAATATTATTATTAATATTTTAATTATCATTATAATTATCGTCATTGTTATTATAATTTGTAGTATTACCATTAATATTAGTATCATTATCATTATCATTATTATTATCATCATCATATTATTATTATTTTTATTATTATTGTTATTATCATTATTATTATTATTATCATTATTATTATTAATATTATTATTTTTATTTATATTATCAATATCATTATTATTATTGTTATTATTATTATTATTATCATTATTATTATTATTATTATTATCATTATTATCATTATTATCATTATTATTATTATTATCATTATCATTATTATCATTATTATTATTATTATTTTTATCATTATTATTATTATCATTATTATTATTATCCTTATTATTATTATTATTATCATTATTATTATTATTATTATTATCATTATTATTATTATTATTATCATTATTATTATTATTATCATTATTATTATTATTATCATTATTATTATTATTATCATCATCATTATTATCATTATTATTATTATTATCATTATTATTATTATTATTATTATTATTATTATTAGGGGTGTGAAAGCAGAATATACTTTTCATTCAATTAACCGATAACCACATCTGTCTACATAAAAACATAAGATATTAACGGATATATACTGAAGAGTTAAAACAATGAAGAGTATGCTGTTGTCACAGCTCTAGGTATTCTCCTCCTCCTCCTCCTCCTCCTCTTCTTCTTCTTCTTCACTCAGTAGTCTCCTGGAACGGCAAAATCTACAATCTGGTGAGACATTTACTTCTTGTTAACTATAATAATACCCGGTCTTCTTGCTTGAATAAATTTATGCGTTTGTTTTGTAAATTCATATCCCATAAGATTTGTTAATTTTCATTTTCCAGTACTGTTTTTATTCCATTTTCACCCTAAACAAGTCACTGTGCCACATGAAGTAGGGGGATACTATCGGGGACATAAGTTGCAAGGATATTATGAAGGGAGTTGAGCAGCAAGATGTTTGTTCACATTACACTTGAACTTTTGTATGTCAGTACAGTTGGGAAAGCAGAATCCCAGAAGGGAGTTCCAAAGTATCGCTGTTCTGTGGAAGAAACTATTAGAGTAGAAAGTTTTCTTGCACCTACGGATCTCTACTGTGTAGGGGTGGGATTTAGCTGATTGGGTTTGTCAGGGTTAGGGTTAGGGTTAGGGTTAGGATTAGGTTATTTACGTCGTGGGGTACAAGGGGTTGTAGTTCATCAGTGCATTCACCATTAAAATACTTGTGGAACAGGCAGAGGGATGCAACATTTCATCGATGGGACAGAGACTGAAGCTTAGACGACAGTTTAGGACCTATCAGTTTGGCAACTTTCTTTTGAACCTTGCCCAGGAAGGAAGAAACTAGTAGCAGATGCATCAGCCCAAATGTGATAACAATACTCCGTACATTGCCGAATGGTGGCCTTATAGAGGTACGGGATACTTTCAGGCCTAAGTATCTTTCTAGCACGGTAGAGAGACTCCACCTTCTTTGCAGCGGTCTTGGCAATGCTCTCAATATATCTGTTCCAACTCAGTTAGGCCGATGGGTTTAAAAGAAGTATTTTAAGGTAATGTGTCTTTGGTCATTGCTATTGACGGTTTCTTGTAATTATTGAAGGAAACAAGTTTAGTCTTAGCAGCATTGAATGTGATCATCCATTTATGTCCCCGTTCCACTACAGATTGGAGGACTCCCTCTAGTGTTTCTGCCGTTTCCTTAGATATGCGTTCATTTGTTTTCCCTCGTGCCTGTTATAGAGCGTGGTGTCACCAGCAAATATGCCCATCTCAGAGACAAGTTTATCAGGGAGCTCATTTATGAATATTAGGAATAATAAAGATCCAAGCATGACAACTGAGATACTCCCGCATTTATATCATATTGTTTAGATGTACGACCGTCAAGGACAACCTGGATTCTTCTCTTAAGAAGGATTCCATTATGTTTGGCATTCGTCTAATGATACCATATGATCTGATTTTCCTGAGATCATCGTGCCATACCCAATAAAAAGCCTTAGATATATCTAGAGCTAACGCTCTACCCTCCCTTGCTTTGTCCAGTGAATGGTATATATGTTCAGAGATTATAGTTAGGATATCTGCTGTTGAACGGATTTGCCTAAATCCATATTGTTGGCCTGTCAGACGTTTAGCAGCAGTAGGGTGATGGACTTGAACTTGATTAATTATAGACTCAAATATTTTGGCAAAAAGTGGGAGGAGGCTAATGAGGCGATAATTTAATGGGTCTGTTCTTTCGCCAGAATTCTTGAAAACTGGTACCACAGAAGCAGATTTTTAGCAGTCAGGAAATCAAGATTCGTTAAGGTATTTGTTTGGAGAGAACTGGAGCAACCTCATCGGAGCATTTTTTGTAATAGAACAGCCGGGATGAGATCGGTTCCACATGATTTTGAGGTTTTTTATGATATACATCTGATAAAGGGTGATTTTAGCAAAGGAAAGTCAGGGAGGGAGTGGTTTGCTGGATCCAATGTGGAGGTTGAGGCAAACCGACTGACAAACATGTTAGCCTTCTCGGTTGCCGTGCAAATAATCTCATGATTGTTTGATATTGGGGGGTTGTGCTTGTACCATTTGTCTAGGTGTTTAAGATTCAGTTGTCTGCGTAGTTCTCAGTGTACTGTCTTCCCCAATAATTTTATATTCTTTTGGGGCTACTTTGCTGCATTCACTTATTATGTGGTTTATTGTTTCGTCGCTTTGTCCGAAGAGTCTGCATTTGTTGTTTTCTTGCGTCTTATCGATCCTTGCTTTCATGTGGTGGTTCTAATCGCTTTATCTTGTGCGGCTGTTATTAGGGATTCGGTTTTTCCGTTTAGGTGTCCTTGTTGTAGCCATTTCCAAGTGTTTTGTTAATCTCATCTTTTGATTTTTATGAATCGTCCATGTAGCTGTTTCCTTTTCCATTTTTCTTTCCTTGTCTTATTCCTCATCTCTTCTTTATCTTGTTTTTTTCTTGTGTCTCTTGCTGCGGTAATTATTGTTTCGGTGTTCTACATATATTTTGCTAATTCTTTGTGTGTGTGTGTGTGTGTGTGTGTGTGTGTGTGTGTGTGTGTGTGTGTTATTTACACAATCTTCAATACAAACCAGCCCTCTTCCTCCGTCTTTCTTTTTCACATAGATTATTATTATTATTATCATTATTGTTATTATTATTATTATTATTATTATTATTATTATTATTATTATTATTATTATTGTTGTTATTATTATTATTATTATTGGCTCTCAATGACCTTTCACACAGGTTATCAAGGATCTCTTCTTAAAAACAACCTGTGATGTTCCCTGGAAGCTGAGTGACAACAAGTCTCCCCAGATTTCCAGTACACCCCCACCTGTTTCGATAAAATTTGCAAATTAATTTGTGTTATCGCAACAGCCACTTAACATTGATTTCTCGCTGGCAGCTGCCATTGGTCTCCATTGGAATTTGAGTGGCAATAAGCCTCCCCAAGGTCTCAGTTCTGTTCGCACTTGTCCAGCGTAGTCTGGTCAGCGCTCTCTCCTCAGTCTTTCCATCCTCCTTGATCCTTCTCGACTATTTGGCATCCCTCTTTGATGATGGGGCAATGGAAGGGGATGTAGAACTTATAGATATGCAGCTCCAGTGTTTTTCGTTCCATGAAACGCTTCTTTATGTTTTGCCTCAGCAGTAGTTTGTCTCGTGTGTATTAGTTTCCGCATTCAAGGGTTTTCCTTAATATTTCAGCTGTTTTCATTATTGCTATTCGTTGTATCTTTTCAGCCATTCCTCTGATTCCAATTTCTCCCATTCTTTTTTTTAGAGTTTTTCGGAATTGTTTCTAGTGCTCCTACTATTATATGTGTTATCTTGATTTTCGTGATCAGCCATGTTCTTTTCAGCTCTTGCTAGCTCTGTGTATTTGCTCCGTTTCTTCTTTTCTTTGATATTCACCATGTGCTCAGCTGGAACAGCAAAGTCTACGATTTGACCGGACTTTTCTTTCTTTCTTCTTCTTCTTCTTCTTCTTCTTCTTATTATTATTATTATTATTATTATTATTATTATTATTATTATTATTATTTCACACGGGTCATCGTAGTTATTGCTCACTAACTACAACTGGTGGTGTTCCCTGGAGTCTGGGTCTCCCCAGATTTACAGTACTTTCCACCTTTACAAGTGAATTTACGTTATCGCAACAGTCGCTTACCATTGACTCTCTCATTGGCAATGACCATTAGACAACACTGGAATTTCGGTGGCAGTAAGCCTTCTCATTTTCCCAATCCTCTTCGCATCCATCCAGTGGAGGTCTGCTTAGTGCTTTCTCTCCTCGGTCTTTCCGTATTCTTTGACCCTTCGACTATTTGGTGTGGTGTCAGTCGATGCTGACACCGCATTTTTTTTTTTATTATTATTATTATGATTATGATTATCATTATTATTATTATTAGTAGTAGTAGTAGTAGTAGTATAATAATAATAATAATAATAATAATAATAATCACCACCACCACCACCACCAGCAGCAATATTAGCAGCAGCAGTAGTAGTAAACAATACATGAAACGAGAGGAAGCTCTTTATGAATGCCAAGCTCAAAAGTCACAAACAATTTTGATTTTTTTTTTTTTTTTTTTTGTTATTGGGTTTTGCGTAAGTTGGACTTGTATTTTGTTTCACTATTATCTTCGTTCCGGTTGACTGTTAACCTTTTACTAAAGCCCGATAAGACATTTCTCGTTTTTTGAGGATTTATATTTTTATTTTTTTATTTTTATTTTTTTCTTACGCTTTTATTTCTGATTCGTTTTCCACATAAGACAATTTATTCCCGATTGACCTTAAACGGTCATCTTTGTTTAATTTTTTTTTTTTTTGAAGCATTCTCTTTTTTTATTTTATACTAAGAATCCGTTCTTTGATATGACAATGGCGCGTACAAAATTTTATCTTAATCCATTTTAACTTTTATCGTATCATTTTATTTTAACTTAAACCTTTACTACAACTTTTTAATTATTATTTATTTATTTTATTTTTTATTTATTTTTTAAAGATCATTTTTATCCTCTTCTGTTTAAACATTTCCTTTTTAATTTATCATTGAAACTTTGGATATTCAGCAGAGAAACCAACAAACAAAAAAATGGTAAAAAAAATCAAATATATAACAAATGAATGTTACCAAAGGAAAGATAAATTACTCGTCTATGCATCTGTATAATTTTTGTGTGTTTAAATGTATTTTGAAGCTTTTATTCGGTTCGAAAAATGACTAGTGTTCAGTTCGAAATTTAACCGAAAACAACATGGCCGACAGCATGTAATCTTCGGGGAGTCAATAATGGTCTATAATGGTTGAAAACTGGAAAATAAACAAAATAATAATAGAAAGCGACCCAATAAATATCACCGTTTAACTTATTTTGTTTTGCGACATTAATTCTACAAAAGAGAGCATGTTCGAGGTTGGCCATGTAGTTATCGGGTTAACTTTCCAACTCGGCACGAGATCTTTTTCGAACGGAATAATTTCACGTATTTTATTGTCGATTTATATCTATCACATGTTTATTGTCGAATTATAACTTTCACATTTTTAAGTGTCGAATTCAAACTTTTATATTTTTATTGTCGAATAATAATCTTCATATCTGTTATTGTGGAATTATAACTTTAACATTTTTGGTCGAATTGTATCTTTCACACTTTTTATTCTCGAACCATAACTTTCAAATTTTTGTAGTGGAATTAGAATTTTCGAATTTATTACTGTCTAATTATAACTTTCACGTATTTGATTGTCGAATTATAACTTTCACGTATTTGATTGTCGAATTATAAATTTCACGTATTTGATTGTCGAATTATAAATTTCACGTATTTGATTGTCGAATTATAACTTTCACGTATTTGATTGTCGAATTATAACTTTCACGTATTTGATTGTCGAATAATAAATGTCACGTATTTGATTGTCGAATTATAACTTTCACGTATTTGATTGTCGAATTATAAATTTCACGTATTTGATTGTCGAATTATAACTTTCACGTATTTGATTGTCGAATTATAACTTTCACGTATTTGATTGTCGAATTATAACTTTCACGTATTTGATTGTCGAATTATAACTTTCACGTATTTGATTGTGGAATTATAACTTTCACGTATTTGATTGTCGAATTATAACTTTCACGTATTTGATTGTCGAATTATAACTTTCACGTATTTGATTGTCGAATTATAAATTTCACGTATTTGATTGTCGAATTATAACTTTCACGTATTTGATTGTCGAATTATAACTTTCACGTATTTGATTGTCGAATTATAAATTTCACGTATTTGATTGTCGAATTATAAATTTCACGTATTTGATTGTCGAATTATAACTTTCACGTATTTGATTGTCGAATTATAACTTTCACATATTTGATTGTCGAATTATAACTTTCACGTATTTGATTGTCGAATAATAACTTTCACGTATTTGATTGTCGAATTATAACTTTCACGTATTTGATTGTCGAATTATAACTTTCACGTATTTGATTGTCGAATTATAACTTTCACGTATTTGATTGTCGAATTATAACTTTCACGTATTTGATTGTCTAATTATAAATTTCACGTATTTGATTGTGGAATTATAACTTTCACGTATTTGATTGTCGAATTATAACTTTCACGTATTTGATTGTCGAATTATAAATTTCACGTATTTGATTGTCGAATTATAACTTTCACGTATTTGATTGTCGAATTATAACTTTCACGTATTTGATTGTCGAATTTTAAATTTCACGTATTTGATTGTCGAATTATAACTTTCACGTATTTGATTGTCTAATTATAAATTTCACGTATTTGATTGTCGAATTATAACTTTCACGTATTTGATTGTCGAATTATAACTTTCACGTATTTGATTGTCGAATTATAAATTTCACGTATTTGATTATCGAATTATAACTTTCACGTATTTGATTGTGGAATTATAACTTTCACGTATTTGATTGTCGAATTATAACTTTCACGTATTTGATTGTCGAATTATAACTTTCACGTATTTGATTGTCGAATTATAAATTTCACGTATTTGATTGTCGAATTATAACTTTCACGTATTTGATTGTCGAATTATAACTTTCACGTATTTGATTGTCGAATTATAAATTTCACGTATTTGATTGTCGAATTATAAATTTCACGTATTTGATTGTCGAATTATAACTTTCACGTATTTGATTGTCGAATTATAACTTTCACATATTTGATTGTCGAATTATAACTTTCACGTATTTGATTGTCGAATAATAACTTTCACGTATTTGATTGTCGAATTATAACTTTCACGTATTTGATTGTCGAATTATAACTTTCACGTATTTGATTGTCGAATTATAACTTTCACGTATTTGATTGTCGAATTATAACTTTCACGTATTTGATTGTCTAATTATAAATTTCACGTATTTGATTGTGGAATTATAACTTTCACGTATTTGATTGTCGAATTATAACTTTCACGTATTTGATTGTCGAATTATAAATTTCACGTATTTGATTGTCGAATTATAACTTTCACGTATTTGATTGTCGAATTATAACTTTCACGTATTTGATTGTCGAATTTTAAATTTCACGTATTTGATTGTCGAATTATAACTTTCACGTATTTGATTGTCTAATTATAAATTTCACGTATTTGATTGTCGAATTATAACTTTCACGTATTTGATTGTCGAATTATAACTTTCACGTATTTGATTGTCGAATTATAAATTTCACGTATTTGATTATCGAATTATAACTTTCACGTATTTGATTGTCGAATTATAACTTTCACGTATTTGATTGTCGAATTATAACTTTCACGTATTTGATTGTCGAATTATAAATTTCACATATTTGTATCACATTTTTATACCGTTCACATAGTTATTGTCGAATTATATTTGTCCAAAATTTTCTGTGTATGTCTATTTAGCAGTTTTGCATGGTGCTGAATTCAAATGTTAAGGCCTTGGGGACTTTTGGGGCTAAATGGAGTGCGCAAATGATGGACTTGGTCACTTTTTTTTTTTGCATGGTGCAGAACTGAAATTTAAATATCTTAAAGATACACCGTTTGTTCATTTCCACCAGGATTTGACCTCCCCTGAGGACATTTGGGGCTAAATGAGAAGGGGGCAAATGCTGAACGTAGGCATTTTTTTATGCCTCGTTCACTGTGCACTCATGGAGGATCATGCATGCTTCACTTGTTATTAATTGGATTTTTTTTTTACACGGTGGTCACCACTTATCAAGGCCCGGAAGCCACTCAAGGATAAGGGTTATTGCAAGTACAGTACGTTAGTGTGGAGATTTGATGAAGTGTTTACTTAAGGGGGCGGTTCATTAGGAATTTATTAACGTTGGACTTGAAGACATCCAAGTTGTAGTCAGGTGGGAAGCAGGCAGACGGAACAGAGTTCCACAGGCGTGCAGTTCTAAGAAAGAAGCTTTGTTCATGGAATCCAAGTTTTGATTTAGGCACAGATAAAGAGTGGGGAAATTTTTTGGGAGAGGGAGACACCTGAGAAAAAATAGAATTTATTAAATGATTATGTGGGATGTTTATTCTCATGATAATGTGTCTGAAAAGAAATACTTGTGTCTTTCATGTTTTGGGGAATTCCTAAAGAATAAAATATCCATGTCTATTTGTAGCATTATTGTCGAATTCCAATTTTCACATTGTTTGTAAGATTGTAAGTTTTATACATTTTTTTATTGTCGAATAATACTTTTCCTATTGTTTACTGTCAATTTATAACTTCCACAGTTTTATTGTCGAATTATAACTTGTTTACGGCATAATCACCTTGACACACCGGTTCCCGCTGGATCACCGAAGTTAAGCAAAGTTGAACCTGGTAAGTACTAAATGTGTGGCCATTTGGGACTTCTAGGTGCTGCATATGCTCTCCGCTTATCTCGGCATTGTTTCCAGTCGTCCTGGTTTTCTCCTTGCCACTGGACTCAAACAGTGCCGATTCAGTAGAGGTGTGGTTAGGGATTGCGCAACCCTTGCATCACAATTACACGCGCTACTGCCCCCAAGACTGAACGGAAACATGGATGGTTTACGGAATGGAATCCATACAGTAGCATAAACGTTGGAAGGAAGAGGAAGAGAGAGAGAAAAATGGGAGAAAAAGAAAACGAAAAAGACGCGTGGCGGTTGGAAAGTTACGCCTGGCAAGCACTTGCCACTGGATTTAATGCACTGCCGATTCAAGAGAGATGTGGTTGGTGATTGCGAAACCCTTGCCTCACAATTACACGCGCAGCTGCCCCTATAGGGTGTATCCTTTTGTCTTTCGAGATTGAGGCATCGGATAACTTTCAGATTTTTTATTGTCGAATTATAACTTTCACATTTAATATTGTCTAATTATATTTTGAACCTTTTTATTGTCGAATGATATTTTATATTGTCGAATTATAACTTCCATATTTTGCTGTCAAATTATAATTTTCATATTTCTTATTCTCAAATAATAACTTTCACATTTTTATTGTCGAATTATAACCTTCAAATTTTATGCTGTCGAATGATAGCTGCCACATAAATAAATATAAGATGGTCAACATCATGAATTTTGGAAAATAGTTTTTTTTTCATTTATTCACTATATATATATATATACATATATACATATATATATACATACATATATATATACATATATATATATACATATATATATACATATATATATATGTGTGTATATATATATACATATATATATATATATATATACCCGTTCACATACACCTTTCACGACAAAGATAGAATCCAGAACTAGATAGAATCGAGAAACTGCATCGACAACGGACAACGCCAGACCCAAAGTGGGTTTCGATGTACTGAATCTCATCAGTGACGTGCTCCGACATAGGCGCGAACCCAGTTCGTCGCACTCATGAAGTGTGCAATACTGGCGACCTAACCATATGGGGCACGGCGCAATCTATTGACTATGCCTCGATTTTTTAAATTCTTATATATATATATATATATATATTTTTAATCCACTTTTACATTCTACGATGTGACAAGCAACACGTCCTATACAACTAAGATAGTTACTGCTGGCATGCAGGCGGTAGATATCACATCTACAACACATTAACTGAAATTAGCCGACTCCCCAGACACGATTTCGGAACAACCTTATTTGTTAAGGGACATCATGTCCCTACAAAGGATGACCCGCTTTTTCTACATATATTAGACATTAAGAGGAAATTATATATATATATATATATATATATATATATATATATATATATATATATATATATATATATATATATACCCTATCTATTCTATCTTTGTTGTGAAAGGTGTAAGTGAACGGGTATTTATATATATATATATATATATATATATATATATATATATATATATATATATATATATATATATAATCTCCTCTTAATGTCTAATATATTGCCCAATTATAAGTCACACTTTTTTATTGTCGAATAATTGCTTTCACATTTTTATTGTAGAATTATAACTTTCACATTTTTATTGCTTTTTTGTCGAATTATAAATTACGCAGTTTTGTCGAATTATAACTGATGCAGTTTTTGTTGAATTATAAATTATGTATTTTTGTCGCATTATAACTTATGCAGTTTTTGTCGAATTATAAATTATGTATTTTTTGTTGAATTATAACTTACGTAATTTTTGTCAACTTATAACTCATGCCGTTTTTGTCGAATTATAACTAATGCAGTTTTTGCCGAATTATAACTTACGCAGTTTTTGTCGAATTATAACTTACGCAGTTTCATTCCTGTAATGTCGTTTGATTATTTCATATAAGCTCGTTCATTTTACTAATGCCGCTTAGAGTAACCTAATATTTTATTATTTAGAGATTTTAAATGAATATCTTGAGATCCGTGAATTAATCAAAGATTCGTGTTGCTTATATTAATCAAATGCTGGCAATGTAGGTAAGATTTGTCAAACTATCACTGTCGGATACTATATGAGGGCATTTTTAAAAAGGTTTGAAACATGTTAAAAAATAAAAGAAACCAATTTGATTAATAATGAAACTGAACTTTATTCAATATAAAATATAAATATTATGTAAAATTACGTAATTTTAAAGCAATATACAATCTAATAATGGCAAAACTGAATTATGAATTTAGAGAACAAACAATTAAAGAAACATTAAACACAAACAATTCTTGGCCTTCGGAACAAGATCACAGTGTAGTATCTGTTTTGATGCTACACCTCACCTTTTCTGTCCTCGGTCGGTGGAGGAGACTCATGACTGAGATTATTTTTGTTTCTCTCCAGAGTGTTCCTTATTGGGAAGCTGGATTTCCCCACAAGATTATATATTGAAATATTTAAATAACTATTACTTTAAATACAGATATTATATTTAAAGTTTTGGTTTTCTGTTCTTCTATGTCCATTTTCCCCCCATGTTTTTCATCAAAATGTGTAACGTATTTTCATCAGGTACATGGTTAGGAATCCTATACTCCGCTATAGTCTTCATCTTCATATCAGTGCAGAATACATGAATACGGAAATGAAGTTCACATAACTACTGAAAGACAATCATACCATAATGTGAACATTGGTTAAAAACTACGAAAATATAGTAAACATGATATTTTATTACAAAATAATATTAGAAACACACTCAATATATGTCAGCCTATGTTAGGGTTACATATATTGAGTTTCTAACAGTATTTTGTATAGTATTTTAGTTTTAACTTATTTTCCCAAACTTAACGTATTCAACAGCGAGCTCGCCGCCATTTGTCTTTTTCAAATATATCGATAAACACTGATTTTCAAACCGAATAAACATTTCACATTAAACAGAAACACTAAAAACTTATCCAGTTAGATGGAAAGTAATTTATTTAGAGTCGGGCGCCATTTTTAATTTTCCAATACATCGGTAAACACTATGTTTTTCGAGCTGAATAAACGTGTTACATTAAATAAAAACACTAAAAAATTATTCAGTTAGTTAGAAAAGTAACTTATCTTGCCTTTGATAACATTTATTTGTTACATATTTGATGTTTGACAACTTTTTCGAATCTATGTGTATGCTAAAACAACCCCCTTTTTTCGTTTAATTGTTAAGTGAAAGTGCAGAATAGTTAAAAAGTACCCCCGTCATTAAAAATAGCTTTCTAACTAATATTTCAGCACGGTGCAAACAACATCTATTTATAAGATAAAACAAGAAAATATTTCTTTTTATTAAACGCACTCTTTATTTTTAGTTCATATCAAAAGTAATTAAAACTGATTAGTTAATGAATTTTGAATTAATGTGTTGTTCGTATATCTCGGGAGAGAATAAAAATTTCCTATTTCATTTCGCGTTTCAGTCATGTAAATTATTTACAGTTAAAATGTTATAAAAAAACAAAAACTTGAAGTTTTAAATATATTTCAAAGAAATAAATTACGCCCGGTGCCAAAATATTGAAATTTCATCGACGGTAATAAAAAAAAAATGTCGTGAAAAATTCTAACTTTAAAATATTTGGAAATAGTAAAAAGTTTTATTTATTATTAAAAGAACGGACTGAAAAATATTATATAAAAACTGTTTGTTTTGCAGTAAAAAAAAATAAATAAAATGAAATATTCGACTTTATCCGATAGAAATAAAAGTCCAAAAACGAGTTCACTTACTATATTTTGATAGATTAAAATTATCCAAATGTGCAATTATAATAATTATTATCCAAATAGAGAATTGTTCTTTCTCTTTAGAAGAACGGTAAGACAGCCATAGTTTTGTGCCTATTAGCGTGACCACGTGGTTGAGCACCGAAAAATTTCTATACCTACAAGTTGATCAGGAAATGACGTCACCCTGTCATATTCACTGGCCTAATCTTTCGGTAGCCGTGACAAGACTCGGAATTTGCATACGCGCGTGCGCGTTCTGTTACACAGATATATAAGGTATGAAAGCTGGACAGGTGGGCACCACATGAATTGAAAGAACATGGAATGACATTTGGTCTTGAAACGTGTTTTTTCCTTGTTATCATAGCAGAACACAAAACCATTTCTGCACCGTATCGTTACGTGTTACGAAAAAATAAGACTCTCAACAGTCGCAAACGTTCAGCTAGATGGCTTAATGAAACCGTCTAGCTGAAAATGAAATCCCAAAAATCACTCTGAAATCGGGGTTCCGTTAATGGTCTGGGTTTGGTGGTTCTCAGCTGGCGTCATTCGCTAAAGGTACATGAGACTTGATATGGCAACGAGAATAAGGATTCTAGATATAAGGTTTAGTAGTTTTATATCTTGATTTTAATCTTTGTTGTGCCCCCTATGAAAGTGATGCAAAACTATTCTGGTTTCATCGTAATTGTACCTCTCCTGAGACGGGTATTCTTTTATTTTAATAAAAGGTCTTATTAAAATCATAGGATAACATTTGAATATTTTCAAAATAACATAATCAAACAACCAATCATTTGATTTTCCTTTGGTTGATGACGATATATAATTATTACTAGATTTAAGATTATTATTATTATTATTATTATTATTATTATTATTATTATTATTATTATTATTATTAACCAAAAAAAAAATTATTTCAATTAATTTGCATTATAGGATTTCAATTATTTTTGTGTTTTATCATGGAATTAACATTAGTCGAGGCCAAAAGTTACACGAGGATAAATGTAAATGCGGTAGATGTACGGCATAATTACGTTGACACACCGGTTCTCGTCAGATCACCGAAGTATTTTTTACAAAGGGATCCGCTCTTATCAAGGCCCAGAGGCCACTCGAGGATAAGGGTTAAAGAGTGTACAGTACAAATCGGGCAATAAAGTAATCGTTAGTAATGGAAATTCGATAAATGGGTTAACTTATATGGAACGGCTCATCAAAAACTTGTTTAGGTTAGACTTGAAGACAACCATATTGTAGTCAGTTGGAAAGCAGGAAAACGGAAGACAATTCCGTAGACCGGCACTTCTAAGAAAGAAGCTTTGTTCATGGAATCTACGTTTAGGTTTAGGCACAGATAAAGATTGGGGAAAATTATTGATAGTGGTAAAGTTAAGGAACGTTGAGCCTGGCTAGTACCAGATGGGTGACCATTTGGGAATTCTAGGCGTTGTATGTGTTTTCCGCTTATCTCGGCATTGTTTCCAGTCGTACTGAACCTCCACTTGCCACTGGTATTCAACAATGTCGACTCGGGGGAGGTGTGGTTGGAGATTTTGCAAATCTTGCCACAAAAAATTTCACGCGCAGGCACCCTTACAGTGGGTATCCATAGTCTGTCAAGACTGAAGGAAGCCTTTTTAGATGCACTGTCATTAAAAATGAGATTGTTGAACATAGGTACGTGCGAAATGAATGCTGATGCTCATAATGTATAGGTGGAAAGAAAGTAAAAGCAAAAAAAAAAAATCAGAAATTAACAGGGATTAGTCACCACAATACCACATTTACTCTAGAAGTTTTCTCGGAAAATAAGGCGCGATCTGACTGGAATTTTGTATGGACCTTCTTTTTTTACGTGGAAGTCACCACTTATCAAGGCCCGGAAGCCACTCGGGGATAAGGGTTATTGCGTGTACAGTAATCAATGGGTTAGTATTGTAGTAATCGTTAGTATTGGAGATTTGATAAAGTGTCTTACTTAAGGGGGCGGTTTGTCAGTAATTTGTTTATGTTAGACTTGAAGACATCCAAGTTGTAGTCAGGTGGGAAACTGGCATACATTTCTAAGAAAGAAGCTTTGTTCATGGAATCTACGTTTTGAGTTTGGAACGGATAAAGAGTGGGGAAAATTTTTGACAGTGGTTTCAGCTAGACGGGTGTTTTTCGTGAAAGATCGGCGAGGGGGTGTGACCAGGGATTGGAGCTCAGACGAGCACTTACCATAGAAGGAACGATAAAACAAAGGCTCATAACGTCTCTTCTATGGGAGAGAGGTTGCAGGGAAGAGAAAAGGGCATCCCCCACTAAGCAATGAAGTCTATTTTGTACTCTGTCAAGGCAGGATAGGCTGTTTGTAGCAGCTCCTGCCCAGATGTGGCAGCAGTACTCCATCCTTGGACCTTTGTAATTGTAAGGTGCAGCGAACTAAGTATTATGGTATCCGTTCGATGCACCGTTAGTCATTAATAGGTAGGTACGTGCGAAATGAATGCCGATGCTCAAAATGTAAAAACATTTGACTTCCCCCTTTACTTAAAAATTCACCAAAAATCAGGAAATTAACCAATTAAAATTAATTTTAATGAAATTTTTTGTATTTATCAAATAATGATCACAAAATATAATGAACCCATTATTTTTATTTGAATCTAAAATGTTCAAATAAAATATTCAAATAAAATATTCAAATATTCAAATAAAATATTCAAATATTCAAATAAGATATTCAAATAAAATAAAAAATAATTATTTCATAAAAATTTTTTTTTTAGCCAGCCTTTCGACTGACTGAAATTTTTAGCTTCCGTACAGTCCGTGTTTATAAAACTTCCTTTTGCCGCAATATTGTTATTTTTAGACTATTTTTTGTACAAACAAGGTTTTTTTTATTATTTAATTCAACATCTTAGGAGTTTACTTTACTAATTATCTTTGAAATAGACACAGAAAACTAATATTTATCTTTTGAAGGATTTTTTGAATGAATTTATTGAACTCCAAGATTTAGCTGAATTGGTTAGCTCCCCGGGAAAACATTTTTATAACATTTTTTTTTTTTCATGTGTACAAATATTTTTTTTCCTTTTAGAAATTAACTTTAGTCTTTAATCTTTCAAATACAATCAAAACGTAGTCAAAAACCTACCAAAAAATTATGAGAAATCGGCTTTCAAACTATCCCCCCTATCTTTATTCGTCCATTTTTGTCCGTACCGAGTTGAAAATGATGAATGGATTAAAAAAATTGTATTACTTATAAAAAATAAATAGCATATATGTGAAAATACTTATTAAAATTATTTGTATAAAATAAATAGCATATAGGTCATGTCGGTGGGGCATTAAAGTACACTGATTGATCCCCTGTATAGAGTAAAAGTCCCTTGATGGAGCCACCTGTTGGCCGTGGATGGTGACTCGTGATGCCTTGAGACAGAGGCTTCGTGGCCTAATGGGTGATGCCCTTTTCTCTTCCCTGCAACCTCTCTCCCACAGGAGAGACGTTGCGAGCCTGTCTTTGTTTTATCGTTACTACCATGACAGGTGCTCGTCTGAACTCCAATCTCTGCCCACCCTTCGCCAATCTTTCACGATAAACATCCGCCTAGCTGAGACCACTGTCAAAATTTTTTCCCCACTCCTTATCTGTGCCAAAATCAAAACGTAGATTCCATGAACAAAGCTTCTTTCATAGAAGTGCACGCCTGTGGAACTCTGTTCCGGTTGCCTGTTTCCAATCTGACTACAACCTGGATATCTTCAACTCCAATGTTAACAAATTCCTGATGAACCGCCTCCTTAAGTAAGACAGTTTATCAGATCTCCAAAACTAACGTACTGTACACACAATAACCCTTATCCCCGAGTGGCTTCCGGGCCTTGATAAGTGGTGACTACCTTGTAAAAAAATTTTTTTTTTTTTAATTGCAAGACTTGGGGGTCAGGGATAGGCATCTTATATGGCAATATCAGCGGATGAAACTCGCACATAAACAACCGATTTTCGTGAATAAGGATCAGCTTGCAAAACAGCCCTTGATCTCACGTTGCGCCAAACAAACTTCTCCGGAATACATCAATATAATTAGAAGTACGATCTCACCCACCTTGTTCACCAGACTTAGCACCAGCTGATTATTTTTGCAAGCGTTAGACAACGTTTTACAATTAAAAACCTTTCCATCCAAAAATAGGGAAAAACACCGATTTTATGGCTTACTATTTTCCACAATTCTTTGATGTCGGCATAGATAAGTTACCAATAAGATGACATATTTTAATTAAACCTTTTGTTTTTGTTTATATTATGAAATAAGGTGTTGTAACGTTATTGTTTTCTCTAACTGACCAATCAATACACAGCAACAAACAAAGCTGGCCCTCAATACATGAAACCATGCACAGCTGATCCTCAATAAACGACACGATAAACAGCTGGCTCTCAACACGCGGCACCAGATACAGTTGACTTTCAATACACAGCACGAGTCAAAACTGTCTCTCAGCACCAGACAAAACTGGCTCCAAATACGCGGCACCAAACACAACTTGTTCGCAGTACGCGGCACCAGACGCAGCTTACACTCAATATGTGACACCAGACACAGCTGGATATCAATACACGGCACCAGATACAACTTTGTTTTCATACACTGTACCAGATAAAGCTAAATACACGTCATCAGACACAGCTGACTCTTAATAAACGGCACTAAAAACAGCTGATACTCAATTCACGGCTGGTTTTCAATTCGCGGCGCCAGATACAGCTGAATCATACACGACATCTTTATGCCTATATATGCATTCTATTCCGTGACGTCACGGGATAAAATGCTTATTCGGCACATAAGTCGCCATTTAATGGTGGAGCTAGAATGCGTTTCAGTGTGAATGTTAATAATTGTATAATCTATACAATATATCTTGTCCCTTCCTTTGTTAATTCGTACGCTACTTTTTAAAAGAGGCTAACTACGATTTTTTAGGGCCAAACTGCTTCAATAAAATTACTCACACCAGAGAGGATTCTATATACTTCTATAAGGCCACAATTCGCCCATGCGTGGAGTATTGTTGCCACATTTGGGCTGGTGCATCTATCACTAGTCTCTCGCACTTTGACAAATTCCAAAAAAATAGAGTCTGAAATATAATAGGTCTGTACCAGCTCCGAGCAGCGTCGCAAAGCTGCATCCCTGTAACTATTTTACAAGTACTTTAATGAAATGTGCCCAATGAACTCATGGCATTTGTACCCTCTGTATGTTCGTACTCCCGACTAGCCCAACAAATAGCAAGATCTCACCCCTTCACTGTTATCGTCCATAAATATCGCAATAATATAGTAGTTTCTTCCTTTGGCCTGATAAACTTTGAATTCCCTCCCTGTTTCAAGCGTTCTTAACTGTACTTGGTCGTTTCTAACTCTGGTGTGCTTAAACTATAATTGATCCAGATGTTCTATTATTTGAATAATTTCGCTGCTGGTTCTTCGACTCACTCGTTTTTGCTGATCCTTAAGTTTCTTTGGAATCTGAGCTGAACAGCGCCGATCATAGTGAAAGGACAAATTAAATATAATTAACACTCAGCTTATTAGTTCTTGTTGGGAATTACCCTATAGTAAAAAAAAAAAAATCTCTAAGGTGCGTAACTGTGATTAAACGAAAATATCATATTCCAAAAATCACAACATTACAGGCTTGATTTACTATTGAATTATATTTTACTTTATTTTCAATTTATTTATTTATTTGTAATCGTGAAGTGTCCTTTCTTTCCCACATTTGCAAACAGATTCAAAATTTTCAAATTCTAAGGTTTCAATTTTTATACTGTTCCGGAAATTACAGTTATGAATTTTTTAGATGAGGGTTGATTATTTGTATTACTTTTTTTATCGGACTATTGTTCTCATCTTGAGTGTTATTTGTGCAACGTTTCGGTTGGTGTAGCCTCCGACTTTCGTCAGGCATCTGGAAAAGAAAGGAGAAAAGTTACTAGCTTCGTAGATGGTTTCGTATTCTTGAGATTGTTTTTGTTTCTTCGCCGTGGTTTCGTATGTGTGAAAGATATTTGGTTAGCAGGAGGAGGTAACTTTGATAAAGTTTGACGGGGATTGTCTCACTTTTCCGTTGAAATTTTTAGAAGGTAGAAGGTTTTTTTGTTGTTGTTTTTCTTTATAATTATAGATTACCATATACTGTTGAAATCTATGCTTGGTCTGTTCCGGAAATATTTTCATTTTTTTTTTTAACATAAGATTTTATATTTCTGATAAGCACAATGTAAATTTTCGAAACTCCATGGAATAAGTAATAACCTCTATTATATTCCTTGTATGCGCCGAACAGCAAGTTTCCTATGAACCTCGGAAACCAATGGAAAGAAAGAGTACAGAATACGGCTAACGAAATGGTGTGTGTGTGTGTGTGTGTGTGTGTGTGTGTGTGTGTGTGTGTGTGTGTGTGTGTGTGTGTGTGTGTGTGTGTTAGACTGGATTATAGGAAAAAAGAAGAGGAAGATGATGAAGGGAAGGGGAGAAATAATGTACTGACTGAGTGACTCGCATAGCAATGTCAGCAATGGAATGTCACTGAAACCGGCCGATCGACAGATCCTATCATTTCGCTGTCAAAGAAAAAAAAGGCAGCGAGGACGACGACGACGACGACGATGATGACGTCAAAACGGCGGGAAAAAAATCACGTGACAAGAGACAAGGGCGTATAGGCGCGGAACGACAGAAAAGAAGATCCCCTCCCTTAACTATAATTTATTGCATCTTGTCAAGGTTAGCGATAAAGGTAACAGCCTTTTTGTCCTCCTTTTTAAGCCAGTAAACTATTTATGGGAGATATAATGTCATTTTCCCGCCTTTCTCTGCCAAATATCATGCAACGTAACTGTGTACACACACAAACACACACACACACACACACACGTGTGTGTGTGCACGCGCGTTTGAGTGTGTGTAGGGGGGTGCACGCGCATTTGTGTGTGTGTATGTGGGTATGTGCACGCGCGTTTGTGTGTGTGTATGCGGGGGGTGTACGCGCGTTTGTGCGCGTGTGTGTGTGTGTGTGTGTGTGTGTGTGTGTGTGTGTGTGTGTGTGTGTGTGTGTGTGTGTGTGCACGCACGTGTCTGCATGTGTGTACGCGCGTTTATGTATACACAGTTACATTGCGTGATATTTGGACCTCGCTAATAGTCAAAGATGGCTTCGTTGCCGGGTTCGAATCTCTCGACCGGCGTTAATCGCGACACCCTGCATTGATGATTCCCTGAAAGGATGACACACTAGTGTCTGTGGATATTTAATAATCAATATAGTAAATGATTGTGTCAGCCCCTTTAAGAATCTCGTTTGTAATAGTTAAGCACAATACAGCTGAAAAAAGTCGATCCCTGTAGCTCGCATGCTCCGATCATCATAAAATGATGAGATCACTCTGACAGACGTTAAAGACATTTAAAAATAAATGTTTAAATTTCAACGAACTTTCTCGTGGTTAACGGTTGCTGAATGGATTTTGTTCTTACTAACGGAGTCAGAGATGACAACATTGCCGAGTTCGAATCTCTCGACCGGCGTTAATCGTGATACCCTGCACTGATAATTGCCGAAGAATGAAACATATATATATAGTGTCTATAGGTATTTAATAATTATTATAGTAAATGGATATATATATATATATATATATATATATATATATATATATATATATATATATATATATATATATATATATATATATATTAGCGATCGGACGATTGCAATATATTTTCTGATATCAATACAAAACCCACAGAAGAAAGTCTCGGTTTCAAATCCAGAGTTCAGATGTGTCTAACTGATGATCCTAAATAAGGGCGAAATTCGGATCTTGCACTTTCGGTTTGTTGGCTTTCTTGGTTCTTATGAGCTGCGACGTTGTCTGGCTGTGGAAATATATATATATATATATATATATATATATATATATATATATATATATACTCATCTCCTGCAGTCGTTGAACAATCCTGCTTTCTCGAACTAATAATGATCTTACGTTTTCAAGGATCATGTAACACTATTTCGGGGATTAAAAACAATAAAGAGTATTAAATCATGGCTCCCGAGCAGTGTATATTAAACACTAGCAGCTCCTGCCCAGATGTGGCAACAGTACACCCTTCTTGAACGTACCTGGCTTTTATATATAAGTAGAGAATTGCATCAGCGGTGAGATATCTACTAAAGCTGTAGAATTTTTTCAGCGACCTTGGCAACAGATTTGATGTACGTGTTCCATTACAGATCAGAACTAAATGTCAAGCCCAGGAGCTTGTCAAAACATGGAGCCTCCCCAAGACGAGCACCATCCATTTCAATTGTATGTAAAAAAAAAAAAAAAAAAAAAAAAACTCCTCTAAATAAAAGAACAAAAACTGTACCGGATAATGGATTCAGTTATTTTACTCCAGATTTATTATTCGTGTTATTTTTATTTTTTATTTTTTTCTGACCTGCGTCATTCGCCTTTGTCTTCAAAAAAGAAACAATTGTTTTTTTGTTTTTGTTTTTTTTTGTTTGTTTTTTACAAATCTACTGCAGTTAAATAATTCAGACGAATCCACTACACATACGTATTATTTGTATTCATCGGACTACTCTTCTCATCTTGAGTGTGATTTTCATCGCCAAACCAGGAGTGACGTAGGTTTAAATTGAGGCGATGACTTTTGAAAATATCGGCGAAAAAAGTGACCCCTCCCTGTGGAAAAATGCCCAGTTGAGAGGGAAAGAATTAATGTTTTTAGCCGATTTGTCGATATTTGTCGTCCGAAGGGTCGCGCTTCAAAACGATACCGATCTCGTGACAATTTGTCACCCTTGTCGAAAGCTTTGGTGAGACATACAAACATACATACTTTCATGAATGCAAGCATGCATACATACATACATACATACATACATACATGATGATTGCTGCATCTTTCCAGATGATTGCCGTCACATTGAGTCCTTCCAATCTTGTCGTTCATGCCATCTCATATGACTCTGCACTCCAGCCGCAAAAAAACGATGGATAAAGATAAGATAGAAAAAAGATAAAAGATAACAGATAGATCTCAAGTAACATCTGTACATCGTTGCATTAAAGTAACAAGTGCTTGTACGATACGAGTGCCACTCTTTATGTCTCAGCAAAAATAACCCAGTGACAAGCCATTGCAAGATGACTGGTAATTGCATTGACCGCAGATTTCTCGTAAGAGTTGTCCTCTCCTGGCTCCTTCTACCCCACTAATATCATTTACCCATGACTGGGACTAAGGTAGCTAGGCACCAGAGCATGGCCCACACGCCGGTAGGTCATGAATACCACAGTCAACAGGGCCTAAACTCCTCTGCATACATACAAACATACATACATATATACATATATACATGCATACATACAAACATACATACATACATGCATGCATACATACAAACATACATACATACATAATACATACATGCATACAAACATACATGCATACATACATATATACATACATACATATAAACATACATGCATACATGTATGCATACATACAAA
Source organism: Euprymna scolopes (assembly GCF_053919585.1). NCBI lineage: Eukaryota > Metazoa > Mollusca > Cephalopoda > Sepiida > Sepiolidae > Euprymna > Euprymna scolopes. Next base: position 41,044,769 of record NC_136525.1, read on the forward strand.
CATACATACATGATGATTGAATCATAATGTATACAAACATACATACATACATAATACATACATGCATACATACATACAAACATACATACATATATACATGCATACATACAAATATACATACATACAAACATACATACCTATATACATGCATTCATACAAACATACATACATACATACGTACATAATACATACACGCATACAAACATACATGCATACATACATACACACAAACATACATACATACATATATACATGCATACATACAAACACACATACATACATGCATGTATACATATAAACATACATTCATACAAACACACATACATGCATACAAACATACATGCATACAAACATACATACAAACATGCATACAAACAAACATACATAAATACAAACATACATAAAAAATTCATACATACATACATACAAACATACATATAAACATGCATACAAACATACAAACATACATACAAACATACATACATACATACATACATACATGCAAACATACATACATACAAACATGCATATCAACATACATACATACAAACATGCAAACATACATACATACATACAAACAAACATACATACATACAAACATACATACATAAACACATGCATATCAACATACATACATACAAACATGCAAACATACATACATACAAACATACAAACATACATACATACAAACGTGCATGCAAACATACATATATACAAACATACATACAAACATGCATGCAAACATACATGCATAAAAACATACATATATATCAACATACATACATACAAACATACATGCATACAAACATACAAACATACATACATACAAACATGCATACATAAAAACATACATGCATACAAACAAACATACAAACATACATACATACAAACATACATGCATACAAACATGCATACAAACATACATACATACATACATACAAACATACATACATACAAACATACATACAAACATACAAACATACAAACATACAAACATACATGCATACAAACATACATGCATACAAACATACATACATACAAACATGCATACAAACATACATACATACAAACATACATGTATACAAACATGCATACAAACATACATGCATACAAACATGCATACAAACATACATACATACAAACATGCATACAAACATACATACATACAAACATGCATACAAACATACATGCATACAAACATGCATACAAACATACATGCATACAGACATACATGCATACAGACATACATGCACACAAACATACATGCATACAAACATACATGCATACAAACATACATACAGACATACATACATACAAATATACATACATACAAACATGCATACAAACATACATACAAACATACATACATACAAACATGCATATAAACATACAAACATACAAACATACATACAAACATACATACATACAAACATGCATACAAACATGCATGCATACAAGCATACATACATACAAAATTACATACAAACATACATACAAACATGCATACAAACATACATACATACAAACATACATACATATTAACATACATACAAACATGCATACAAACATACATATATACTAACAAACATACATACAAACATACATACAAACATACATACAAACATACATACATACAAACAAACATGCATACAAACAAACATACAAACATACATACAAACATGCATACAAACATACAAACATGCATACAAACATACATGCATGCAAACATACATGCATACAAATAAACATACATGCATACAAACATACAAACATACATACATACATACAAACATGCAAACATGCATACAAACATACAAACATGCATACAAACATACATGCATACAAACAAACATACATACAAAAATACATTCAAACATACATACAAACATACATGCATACAAACATGCATACAAACATACATGCATACAAACATACAAACATACAAACATGCATACAAACATGCATACAAACATGCATACATACCTACAAACATGCATACATACATACAAACATACATACAAACATACATACAAACATACATACAAACATGCATACAAACATACATATATACAAACATACATATATACAAACATACATACATACATACATACATACAAACATGCATACAAACATACATACAAACATGCATACAAACATACATATATACAAACATACATACATACATACATACATACATACATACATTTAAACAGATTTTTGCCCTTTATATTATAGGTTGCTAATGTCGTTTTGTATTTCCCCTATTAATCTATTTTGATTAGTGTTATACGATTTACAAGCAATTCTTTAATTAACTGTTTAAATATTTTATTTTTATCACCACCTTTAAGCGCTCGTATTACTAAGCTGGAGACTAGTGGTAAAAATCTATTAATTTTAAATTAACACGAGTTATTCTTTAAAATTCGGATATAATGCCCTCGTAAAATATATATTAAGTTGTCAAGAAGGTTCTTGAGAAATTTTTAATTTTGATTTCAAATGATACATTTTCAAATGTATCCTCCATAGTATCAGACCTGACCGAATGGTTAATTGTAGGCATAGACCGACTCATACCATCTAAAAAATTCCAACAAAAACCTAACAGTCAGCCATGGTTCTCCCCAGAATATGCTGCTGCTATCGCGCACAGGAATCACTTTTTCCATAGCTACCAATGTAATAGATGCAGTGTGATTAGAGCTGCTTTCAGGACTGCCAACAACCACTGTAAAAGAGTAATAAAAAATGCAAGAGAGCTATACGCTCAGTCCGTTAAATCCAAAGTAGCTGAGCAGCGGCTTGGTTCCCACCAGTTTTGGCAAATAGCAAACAGGATCCTGAACATCAATGGACCTGGGGTCATTTCGTCAGCATCAGACAAGGCCAAACTATTTGCCAAGAACTTTACAGCTAATTCTAGCCTATGCGACAAAGGACATCAACTCCTCGTATTTCTTCCTATAACAGGCAACATGCTATGTAACATACAAATATCTGTGCGTGAGGTCGCTAAGCTAATCAAGAACTTTGATTCCAGTAAAGCAACTGGCCCTGACGGCATTCCAAATACAGTACTGAAAAAGCTTCAACCAGAACTTGATCCCATACTTACAAAACTGTTTAAGTGTTGCCTTAAAGAGAAGTGCTTCCCTACACCTTGAAAATCCTCATCAGTGTGCCATGTATTTAAGAATTCAGGTGATAAGTCGTCTCCCTTTCAGTACAGACCAATAAGTCTCCTGTGTGTCATGAGTAAGTTGCTGGAATCCATATTAAATACAGAAGTAGTCAACCACCTCAGCATAAATAACCTTCTTAATGACATACAATATGGTTTCCGTTCTGCTAGATCTACAGCAGACGTGCTAACAGTTATATCTCATAGAATTAGTGAATCTCTTGACAAAAGCTTCCTCTCTTTAGGGCAATTGCTCTTGACATATCAAAAGCCTTCGATAAAGTATGACATAAGGGCCTACTTCACAAGATTTCCAGCTACGGTATAACTGAAAATGTTTTCTCAATTATGAAATCATATTTCTCTGACAGGCTCATAAGAGTAGTGGTTTATGGGCAGAAATCAGAGGCTCTCAGTATTAATGCTGGAGTCCCCCAGGGGTCTATCCTGGGCCCAACTCTCTTCCTGATCTAGATCAATGATCTCCCAAAACACATACTTAAATCATTTGTTAACATCTATGCTGATGACACGACCATCTATGGCAACACATTAAAGGCCGTAAATGACAAAGTTCTCTCTTATTCTCTCTCCTCGGATCTTGAGCGCGTGGTACAGTGGGGGAAGGAGTGGCTGGTCACTTTTAATGCATCTAAAACCAAGCTCCTATCTTTACATCATCAACGCTCAGATCCCCATCTGGCATCGATTGAAATGGATGGCTCTCGACTAAGGGAGGAGGCTTCATGCTTTGATAAGCTTCTTGGCTTGACGTTTACTCCTGACCTGAAATGAAACACGTACATCAAGTCTATTGCCAAGGTCGCTTATCTGTTCCAAAACAAAAACGTAGATTCCATGAACAAAGCTTCTTTCTTAGAAATGCACGCCTGTGGAACTCTGTTCCGTCTGCCTGTTTCCCACCTGACTACAACTTGGATGTTTTCAAGTCCAACATAAACAAATTCCTGATGAACCGTCCTCTTAAGTAAGACACTTTATCAAACCTCAACATTAACGTACTGTACACACAATAATCCTTATCCCCGAGTGGCTTCTGGGCCTTGATAAGTGGTAACCACTTTGTAAAAAAAAAAAACTTTACTTAATAGATCATTTTAAAGGCCGTTTTCGCTCTATTTAATTATTTAAATTACAATCGTTTTAAAACAATTGTCTTCTTTTCAGAACGTTGAATACAAGATGGAAAAAAAGCAAATTCACAAATTTTTCTTATTTCAATTCAAGCTAGGCCGAAAAGTTGATGAAACAGCTCACGATATCAACTACTGAACGCATAATGGTGATTTAAGAAATTTCGTGGCAGCTACGAGCCTTGAAAATGATAAACGTAGTGGTCGGCCATCAGATGTTGACAAAGATCAATTAAGAGCCTTAGTGGAAGCCAATCCACGCATAACTGTTCAAGAACTTGCTTCTGAATTAGACGTAACGTATTTTTTCCATTAAAAGCAGTCTTGTCGAACTCTCTTTATGCTGACTGTTTTCCTCCTACCTATATCCTTGGTCTTTGCACCTGACATTTCTTCCCGTTTAGAACTCGTTTATCTACCAAATCTCGTGTCACTTCGATTTTCACCAAGTGCTCCTATATCAAAATTGATACCAACTCATTTAATTACTATTCAATACAAGTCCCCCCCGTGCCATAATGTAACATTACAAATTATTAATCCGTGTCTATGCCTATGTATCTACATCTAATATATGTATTTATAACTTATATATATATCTACATCTAATATATGTATTTATAACTTATATATATATCTACATCTAATATATGTATTTATAACTTATATATATCTACATCTAATATATGTATTTATAACATATATATATATATACATCTAATATATGTATTTATAACTTATATATATATCTACATCTAATATATGTATTTATAACTTATATATATATCTACATCTAATATATGTATTTATAACTTATATATATATATCTACATCTAATATATGTATTTATAACTTATATATATATCTACATCTAATATATGTATTTATAACTTATATATATATCTACATCTAATATATGTATTTATAACTTATATATATATCTACATCTAATATATGTATTTATAACTTATATATATATCTACATCTAATATATGTATTTATAACTTATATATATATCTACATCTAATATATGTATTTATAACTTATATATATATCTACATCTAATATATGTATTTATAACTTATATATATATCTACATCTAATATATGTATTTATAACTTATATATATATCTACATCTAATATATGTATTTATGACTTATATATATATCTACATCTAATATATGTATTTATAACTTATATATATATCTACATCTAATATATGTATTTATAACTTATATATATATCTACATCTAATATATGTATTTATAACTTATATATATATCTACATCTAATATATGTATTTATAACTTATATATATATCTACATCTAATATATGTATTTATAAATTATATATATATCTACATCTAATATATGTATTTATAACTTATATATATATCTACATCTAATATATGTATTTATAACTTATATATATATCTACATCTAATATATGTATCTACGTCTAGTCTATCTATATCTACTATATCCAGAACATATAATTCTATATTTTGAATAAGCTTCGTATTTTTTTATTAAGAAATTGGCATAATCACGTTGATCACCGAAGTTAAGCAACGTTGAACCTGGTCAGTACTAAATGGGTAACCATTTGGGACTTCCAGGTGTTGTATGTGCTCTCCGCTAATCTTGGCATTGTTTCCAATCACCCTGAACTTCTTGGTACTGGACTCAAACAGTGTCGATTCAGGAGAGGTGTGGTTGGTAATTACGCCATTACATGCGCAGCTGCCCCTACAGGGGGTATCCTTTGTCTTTCAAGACTGAACAAGCATCGAGAAACTTCTACAAAGAAATTACCAAGTTAGTCTATACTTAAAAATGAAGTGAAAAAATATTTTTTCTGATTTTTACAGGCCGTTCTTGTATGGTTCTTCCGCTGGTTAAAATCTTATATCGTGTAGTGTATTTTGTAATGTTGTTCTAGGCACTTAAATATAATAGGATATTTTACCCTAACTCTGAATTAAATCTCACCCAAGCCTTTTAGTAACGGTAATTTAAAAGGGTTTTTTTTTTTAATATTCCCAGAAAAAAAATTTATTAAACAAAAACTAACACTGAACTCTTTTATTAATGGTAAGTAAAAATTCGTTCAAAAAATTCCAAGAAAAGTTGTACGAAAAAACTCACACTAAACTAACCCTAATAAAACTCTTTTATTAATGGTCAGTAATAATTCGTTCAAAAAATTCCAAGAAAAGTTGTACAAAAGAACTCACACTAAACTAACCCTAATCAAACTCTTTTATTAATGGTCAGTAATAATTCGTTCAAAAAATTCCAAGAAAAGTTGTACAAAAAAACTCACACTAAACTAACCCTAATCAAACTCTTTTATTAATGGTCAGTAATAATTCGTTCAAAAAATTCCAAGAAAAGTTGTACAAAAAAACTTACACTAAACTAACCCTAATAAAACTCTTTTATCAATGGTCAGTAATAATTCGTTCAAAAAATTCACAGAAAAGTTGTACAAAAAAACTCACACTAAACTAACCCTAATCAAACTCTTTTATTAATGGTCAGTAATAATTCGTTCAAAAAATTCCAAGAAAAGTTGTACAAAAAAACTCACACTAAACTAACCCTAATCAAACTCTTTTATCAATGGTCAGTAATAATTCGTTCAAAAAATTCCAAGAAAAGTTGTACAAAAAAACTCACACTAAACTAACCCTAATCAAACTCTTTTATTAATGGTCAGTAATAATTCGTTCAAAAAATTACAAGAAAAGTTGTACAAAAAAACTCACGCTAAGCTAACCCTAATCAAACTCTTTTATTAATGGGAATTTAAAATGCGTTCAAAAAATTCCAAGATAAGTTGCACAAAAAAACTCACACTAAACTAAGCCTAATCAAACTCTTTTATTAATGGAAAGTAATATTTCGTTCAAAAACTTCCAAGAAAAGTTGTACAAAAAAACTCACACTAAACTAACCCTAATCAAACTCTTTTATTAATGGTCAGTAATAATTCGTTCAAAAAATTCACAGAAAAGTTGTACAAAAAAACTCACACTAAACTAACCCTAATCAAACTCTTTTATTAATGGTCAGTAATAATTCGTCCAAAAAATTACAAGAAAAGTTGTACAAAAAAACTCACACTAAACTAACCCTAATCAAACTCTTTCATTAATCGTTAGTAAAAATTCGTTCAAAAAATTCCAAGAAAAGTTGTCCAAAAACCTCACACTAAACTAACCCTAATCAAACTCTTTTATTAATGGTCAGTAATATTTCGTTCAAAAAATTACAAGAAAAGTTGTACAAAAAAACTCACGCTAAGCTAACCCTAATCAAACTCTTTTATTAATGGTCAGTAATAATTCGTTCAAAAAATTCCAAGAAAAGTTGCACAAAAAAAACTCACACTAAACTAAGCCTAATCAAACTCTTTTATTAATGGTAAGTAAAAATTCGTTCAAAAAATTCCAAGAAAAGTTGTACAAAAAAACTCACACTAAACTAACCCTAATCAAACTCTTTTATTAATGGTCAGTAATAATTCGTTCAAAAAATTCCAAGAAAAGTTGCACAAAAAAACTCACACTAAACTAAGCCTAATCAAACTCTTTTATTAATGGTAAGTAAAAATTCGTTCAAAAAATTCCAAGAAAAGTTGTACAAAAAACTCACACTAAACTAACCCTAATCAAACTCTTTTATTAATGGTAAGTAATAATTCGTTCAAAAAATTCCAAGAAAAGTTGCACAATAAAACTCACACTAAACTAAGCCTAATCAAACTCTTTTATTAATGGTAAGTAAAAATTCGTTCAAAACATTCCAAGAAAAGTTGCACAATAAAACTCACACTAAACTAAGCCTAATCAAACTCTTTTATTAATGGTAAGTAAAAATTCGTTCAAAAAATTCCAAGAAAAGTTGTACAAAAAAACTCACACTAAACTAAGCCTAATCAAACTCTTTTATTAATGGTAAGTAATAATTCGTTCAAAAAATTACAAGAAAATTGCACAAAAAAACTCACACTAAACTAAGCCTAATCAAACTCTTTTATTAATGGTAAGTAATAATTCGTTCAAAAAATTACAAGAAAATTGCACAAAAAAACTCACACTAAACTAAGCCTAATCAAACTCTTTTATTAATGGTAAGTAAAAATTCGTTCAAAAAATTCCAAGAAAAGTTGTACAAAAAAACACACACTAAACTAACCCTAATCAAACTCTTTTATTAATGGTCAGTAATAATTCGTTCAAAAAATTCCAAGAAAAGTTGCACAAAAAAACTCACACTAAACTAAGCCTAATCAAACTCTTTTATTAATGGTCAGTAATAATTCGTTCAAAAAATTACAAGAAAAAGTGCACAAAAAAACTCACACTAAACTAACCCTAATCAAACTCTTTTATTAATGGTAAGTAAAAATTCGTTCAAAAAATTCCAAGAAAAGTTGTACAAAAAAACTCACACTAAACTAAGCCTAATCAAACTCTTTTATTAATGGTAAGTAAAAATTCGTTCAAAAAATTCCAAGAAAAGTTGCACAAAAAAACTCACACTAAACTAAGCCTAATCAAACTCTTTTATTAATGGTAAGTAAAAATTCGTTCAAAAAATTCCAAGAAAAGTTGTACAAAAAAACTCACACTAAACTAAGCCTAATCAAACTATTTTATTAATGGTAAGTAATAATTCGTTCAAAAAATTCCAAGAAAAGTTGTACAAAAAAACTCACACTAAACTAACCCTAATCAAACTCTTTTATTAATGGTCAGTAAAAATTCGTTCAAAAAATTCCAAGAAAAGTTGTACAAAAAAACTCACACTAAACTAACCCTAATCAAACTCTTTTATTAATGGTCAGTAAAAATTCGTTCAAAAAATTCCAAGAAAAGTTGTACAAAAAAACACACACTAAACTAACCCTAATCAAACTCTTTTATTAATGGTCAGTAATAATTCGTTCAAAAAATTCCAAGAAAAGTTGTACAAAAAAACTCACACTAAACTAACCCTAATCAAACTCTTTTATTAATGGTCAGTAATATTTCGTTCAAAAAATTCCAAGAAAAGTTGTACAAAAAAACTCACACTAAACTAACCCTAATAAAACACTTTTATTAATGGTCAGTAATAATTCGTTCAAAAAATTCCAAGAAAAGTTGTACAAAAAAACTCACACTAAACTAACCCTAATCAAACTCTTTTATTAATGGTCAGTAATAATTCGTTCAAAAAATTACAAGAAAAGTTGTACAAAAAAACTCACACTAAACTAACCCTAATCAAACTCTTTCATTAATCGTTAGTAAAAATTCGTTCAAAAAATTCCAAGAAAAGTTGTCCAAAAACCTCACACTAAACTAACCCTAATCAAACTCTTTTATTAATGGTCAGTAATAATTCGTTCAAAAAATTACAAGAAAAGTTGTACAAAAAAACTCACGCTAAGCTAACCCTAATCAAACTCTTTTATTAATGGGAATTTAAAATGCGTTCAAAAAATTCCAAGAAAAGTTGCACAAAAAAACTCACACTAAACTAACCCTAATCAAACTCTTTTATTAATGGTAAGTAAAAATTCGTTCAAAAAATTCCAAGAAAAGTTGTACAAAAAAACTCACACTAAACTAACCCTAATCAAACTCTTTTATTAATGGTCAGTAATATTTCGTTCAAAAAATTCCAAGAAAAGTTGCACAAAAAAACTCACACTAAACTAACCCTAATCAAACTCTTTTATTAATGGTCAGTAATAATTCGGTCAAAAAATTACAAGAAAAGTTGTACAAAAAAACTCACGCTAAGCTAACCCTAATCAAACTCTTTTATTAATGGGAATTTAAAATGCGTTCAAAAAATTCCAAGAAAAGTTGCACAAAAAAACTCACACTAAACTAAGCCTAATCAAACTCTTTTATTAATGGTAAGTAAAAATTCGTTCAAAAAATTCCAAGAAAGGTTGTACAAAAAAACTCACACTAAACTAAGCCTAATCAAACTCTTTTATTAATGGTCAGTAATATTTCGTTCAAAAAATTCCAAGAAAAGTTGTCCAAAAACCTCACACTAAACTAACCCTATTCAAACTCTTTTATTAATGGTCAGTAATATTTCGTTCAAAAAATTACAAGAAAAGTTGTACAAAAAAACTCACGCTAAGCTAACCCTAATCAAACTCTTTTATTAATGGTCAGTAATAATTCGTTCAAAAAATTCCAAGAAAAGTTGCACAAAAAAAACTCACACTAAACTAAGCCTAATCAAACTCTTTTATTAATGGTAAGTAAAAATTCGTTCAAAACATTCCAAGAAAAGTTGTACAAAAAAACTCACACTAAACTAACCCTAATCAAACTCTTTTATTAATGGTCAGTAATAATTCGTTCAAAAAATTCCAAGAAAAGTTGCACAAAAAAACTCACACTAAACTAAGCCTAATCAAACTCTTTTATTAATGGTAAGTAAAAATTCGTTCAAAAAATTCCAAGAAAAGTTGTACAAAAAACTCACACTAAACTAACCCTAATCAAACTCTTTTATTAATGGTAAGTAATAATTCGTTCAAAAAATTCCAAGAAAAGTTGCACAATAAAACTCACACTAAACTAAGCCTAATCAAACTCTTTTATTAATGGTAAGTAAAAATTCGTTCAAAAAATTCCAAGAAAAGTTGCACAATAAAACTCACACTAAACTAAGCCTAATCAAACTCTTTTATTAATGGTAAGTAAAAATTCGTTCAAAAAATTCCAAGAAAAGTTGTACAAAAAAACTCACACTAAACTAAGCCTAATCAAACTCTTTTATTAATGGTAAGTAATAATTCGTTCAAAAAATTACAAGAAAATTGCACAAAAAAACTCACACTAAACTAAGCCTAATCAAACTCTTTTATTAATGGTAAGTAATAATTCGTTCAAAAAATTACAAGAAAATTGCACAAAAAAACTCACACTAAACTAAGCCTAATCAAACTCTTTTATTAATGGTAAGTAAAAATTCGTTCAAAAAATTCCAAGAAAAGTTGTACAAAAAAACACACACTAAACTAACCCTAATCAAACTCTTTTATTAATGGTCAGTAATAATTCGTTCAAAAAATTCCAAGAAAAGTTGCACAAAAAAACTCACACTAAACTAAGCCTAATCAAACTCTTTTATTAATGGTCAGTAATAATTCGTTCAAAAAATTACAAGAAAAAGTGCACAAAAAAACTCACACTAAACTAACCCTAATCAAACTCTTTTATTAATGGTAAGTAAAAATTCGTTCAAAAAATTCCAAGAAAAGTTGTACAAAAAAACTCACACTAAACTAAGCCTAATCAAACTCTTTTATTAATGGTAAGTAAAAATTCGTTCAAAAAATTCCAAGAAAAGTTGCACAAAAAAACTCACACTAAACTAAGCCTAATCAAACTCTTTTATTAATGGTAAGTAAAAATTCGTTCAAAAAATTCCAAGAAAAGTTGTACAAAAAAACTCACACTAAACTAAGCCTAATCAAACTATTTTATTAATGGTAAGTAATAATTCGTTCAAAAAATTCCAAGAAAAGTTGTACAAAAAAACTCACACTAAACTAACCCTAATCAAACTCTTTTATTAATGGTCAGTAAAAATTCGTTCAAAAAATTCCAAGAAAAGTTGTACAAAAAAACTCACACTAAACTAACCCTAATCAAACTCTTTTATTAATGGTCAGTAAAAATTCGTTCAAAAAATTCCAAGAAAAGTTGTACAAAAAAACACACACTAAACTAACCCTAATCAAACTCTTTTATTAATGGTCAGTAATAATTCGTTCAAAAAATTCCAAGAAAAGTTGTACAAAAAAACTCACACTAAACTAACCCTAATCAAACTCTTTTATTAATGGTCAGTAATATTTCGTTCAAAAAATTCCAAGAAAAGTTGTACAAAAAAACTCACACTAAACTAACCCTAATAAAACTCTTTTATTAATGGTCAGTAATAATTCGTTCAAAAAATTCCAAGAAAAGTTGTACAAAAAAACTCACACTAAACTAACCCTAATCAAACTCTTTTATTAATGGTCAGTAATAATTCGTTCAAAAAATTACAAGAAAAGTTGTACAAAAAAACTCACACTAAACTAACCCTAATCAAACTCTTTCATTAATCGTTAGTAAAAATTCGTTCAAAAAATTCCAAGAAAAGTTGTCCAAAAACCTCACACTAAACTAACCCTAATCAAACTCTTTTATTAATGGTCAGTAATAATTCGTTCAAAAAATTACAAGAAAAGTTGTACAAAAAAACTCACGCTAAGCTAACCCTAATCAAACTCTTTTATTAATGGGAATTTAAAATGCGTTCAAAAAATTCCAAGAAAAGTTGCACAAAAAAACTCACACTAAACTAACCCTAATCAAACTCTTTTATTAATGGTAAGTAAAAATTCGTTCAAAAAATTCCAAGAAAAGTTGTACAAAAAAACTCACACTAAACTAACCCTAATCAAACTCTTTTATTAATGGTCAGTAATATTTCGTTCAAAAAATTCCAAGAAAAGTTGTCCAAAAACCTCACACTAAACTAACCCTAATCAAACTCTTTTATTAATGGTCAGTAATAATTCGGTCAAAAAATTACAAGAAAAGTTGTACAAAAAAACTCACGCTAAGCTAACCCTAATCAAACTCTTTTATTAATGGGAATTTAAAATGCGTTCAAAAAATTCCAAGAAAAGTTGCACAAAAAAACTCACACTAAACTAAGCCTAATCAAACTCTTTTATTAATGGTAAGTAAAAATTCGTTCAAAAAATTCCAAGAAAGGTTGTACAAAAAAACTCACACTAAACTAAGCCTAATCAAACTCTTTTATTAATGGTCAGTAATATTTCGTTCAAAAAATTCCAAGAAAAGTTGTCCAAAAACCTCACACTAAACTAACCCTATTCAAACTCTTTTTTTAATGGTCAGTAATATTTCGTTCAAAAAATTACAAGAAAAGTTGTACAAAAAAACTCACGCTAAGCTAACCCTAATCAAACTCTTTTATTAATGGTCAGTAATAATTCGTTCAAAAAATTCCAAGAAAAGTTGCACAAAAAAAACTCACACTAAACTAAGCCTAATCAAACTCTTTTATTAATGGTAAGTAAAAATTCGTTCAAAAAATTCCAAGAAAAGTTGTACAAAAAAACTCACACTAAACTAACCCTAATCAAACTCTTTTATTAATGGTCAGTAATAATTCGTTCAAAAAATTCCAAGAAAAGTTGCACAAAAAAACTCACACTAAACTAAGCCTAATCAAACTCTTTTATTAATGGTAAGTAAAAATTCGTTCAAAAAATTCCAAGAAAAGTTGTACAAAAAACTCACACTAAACTAACCCTAATCAAACTCTTTTATTAATGGTAAGTAATAATTCGTTCAAAAAATTCCAAGAAAAGTTGCACAATAAAACTCACACTAAACTAAGCCTTATCAAACTCTTTTATTAATGGTAAGTAAAAATTCGTTCAAAAAATTCCAAGAAAAGTTGTACAAAAAAACTCACACTAAACTAAGCCTAATCAAACTCTTTTATTAATGGTAAGTAATAATTCGTTCAAAAAATTACAAGAAAATTGCACAAAAAAACTCACACTAAACTAAGCCTAATCAAACTCTTTTATTAATGGTAAGTAAAAATTCGTTCAAAAAATTCCAAGAAAAGTTGTACAAAAAAACACACACTAAACTAACCCTAATCAAACTCTTTTATTAATGGTCAGTAAAAATTCGTTCAAAAAATTCCAAGAAAAGTTGTACAAAAAAACTCACACTAAACTAACCCTAATAAAACTCTTTTATTAATGGTCAGTAAAAATTCGTTCAAAAAATTCCAAGAAAAGTTGTACAAAAAAACACACACTAAACTAACCCTAATCAAACTCTTTTATTAATGGTCAGTAATAATTCGTTCAAAAAATTCCAAGAAAAGTTGTACAAAAAAACTCACACTAAACTAACCCTAATAAAACTCTTTTATTAATGGTCAGTAATATTTCGTTCAAAAAATTCCAAGAAAAGTTGTACAAAAAAACTCACACTAAACTAACCCTAATCAAACTCTTTTATTAATGGTCAGTAATAATTCGTTCAAAAAATTCCAAGAAAAGTTGTACAAAAAAACTCACACTAAACTAACCCTAATCAAACTCTTTTATTAATGGTCAGTAATAATTCGTTCAAAAAATTACAAGAAAAGTTGTACAAAAAAACTCACACTAAACTAACCCTAATCAAACTCTTTCATTAATCGTTAGTAAAAATTCGTTCAAAAAATTCCAAGAAAAGTTGTCCAAAAACCTCACACTAAACTAACCCTAATCAAACTCTTTTATTAATGGTCAGTAATAATTCGTTCAAAAAATTACAAGAAAAGTTGTACAAAAAAACTCACGCTAAGCTAACCCTAATCAAACTCTTTTATTAATGGGAATTTAAAATGCGTTCAAAAAATTCCAAGAAAAGTTGCACAAAAAAACTCACACTAAACTAACCCTAATCAAACTCTTTTATTAATGGTAAGTAAAAATTCGTTCAAAAAATTCCAAGAAAAGTTGTACAAAAAAACTCACACTAAACTAACCCTAATCAAACTCTTTTATTAATAGTCAGTAATATTTCGTTCAAAAAATTCCAAGAAAAGTTGTCCAAAAACCTCACACTAAACTAACCCTAATCAAACTCTTTTATTAATGGTCAGTAATAATTCGTTCAAAAAATTCCAAGAAAAGTTGTACAAAAAAACTCACACTAAACTAACCCTAATCAAACTCTTTTATTAATGGTAAGTAAAAATTCGTTCAAAAAATTCCAAGAAAAGTTGCACAAAAAAACTCACACTAAACTAAGCCTAATCAAACTCTTTTATTAATGGTAAGTAAAAATTCGTTCAAAAAATTCCAAGAAAAGTTGTACAAAAAAACTCACACTAAACTAAGCCTAATCAAACTCTTTTATTAATGGTAAGTAAAAATTCGTTCAAAAAATTCCAAGAAAAGTTGCACAAAAAAACTCACACTAAACTAAGCCTAATCAAACTCTTTTATTAATGGTAAGTAAAAATTCGTTCAAAAAATTCCAAGAAAAGTTGTACAAAAAAACTCACACTAAACTAAGCCTAATCAAACTCTTTTATTAATGGTAAGTAAAAATTCGTTCAAAAAATTCCAAGAAAAGTTGCACAAAAAAACTCACACTAAACTAAGCCTAATAAAACTCTTTTATTAATGGTAAGTAAAAATTCGTTCAAAAAATTCCAAGAAAAGTTGTACAAAAAAACTCACACTAAACTAAGCCTAATCAAACTCTTTTATTAATGGTAAGTAAAAATTCGTTCAAAAAATTCCAAGAAAAGTTGCACAAAAAAACTCACACTAAACTAACCCTAATCAAACTCTTTTATTAATGGTAAGTAAAAATTCTTTCAAAAAATTCCAAGAAAAGTTGTACAAAAAAACTCACACTAAACTAAGCCTAATCAAACTCTTTTATTAATGGTAAGTAAAAATTCGTTCAAAAAATTCCAAGAAAAGTTGCACAAAAAAACTCACACTAAACTAAGCCTAATCAAACTCTTTTATTAATGGTAAGTAAAAATTCGTTCAAAAAATTCCAAGAAAAGTTGTACAAAAAAACTCACACTAAACTAAGCCTAATCAAACTCTTTTATTAATGGTAAGTAAAAATTCGTTCAAAAAATTCCAAGAAAAGTTGTACAAAAAAACTCACACTAAACTAACCCTAATCAAACTCTTTTATTAATGGTCAGTAATAATTCGTTCAAAAAATTCCAAGAAAAGTTGTACAAAAAACCTCACACTAAACTAACCCTAATCAAACTCTTTTATTAATGGTCAGTAATAATTCGTTCAAAAAATTCCAAGAAAAGTTGTACAAAAAACCTCACACTAAACTAACCCTAATCAAACTCTTTTATTAATGGTCAGTAATAATTCGTTCAAAAAATTCCAAGAAAAGTTGTACAAAAAACCTCACACTAAACTAACCCTAATCAAACTCTTTTATTAATGGTCAGTAATAATTCGTTCAAAAAATTCCAAGAAAAGTTGTACAAAAAAAAATCACACTACACTAACCCTAATCAAACTCTTTTATTAATGGTAATTTAAAATGCGTTCAAAAAATTCTAAGAAAAGTTGTACAGAAAACTTACACTAAATTAACTCTAATCGAACTGTGTTATTAATGGTAAGTATAAGGTATTTAAAAAAAAACAAGACTAAGTGCACAACAAAACTTACACTAAACGAACCCTAACCGAACTCTTTTATTGAAGGTAAGTTAAAAGGTGTTTAAAAATTCAAAAAATATGTACACAGACTACTAACATGAAAATAACCCTAACTGACCTGTTCAAATAATGGTGATTTTTAATGTGTTCAAAAAATTCCAAAAAAAGAAAAGGGGCGTAACTGAACTTACACAAAAAAAAACTATAACTGAACTCTTTGTCATGGTAATTTAGCAGATGTACATTAGAATTACAATAAAACCTAAGAATTTAGAAAATTCTGAGAATAAGTGTGCAATAAACTAACATAAAACTAATCCTAATCGAACTGTTTCATTAATGCTATATTTAAAGGTGTTCAAAACAATTTTACAAAAAGGTGCACGAACACTAAAATAAGCTAATATTTTTTTTATTAATGGTAAGTTAATGGTAAGTTTAAAAGTGTTCAAAAATTTCCAAGAAAATGTGTACAAAAACTAACACTAAACTAACCCTAATCAAAGTTTCTTATTTATGGCAAATTTAAAGATGTTCAAAAAATTCCAAGAAAAGGTTCATAAAAAAACCACTAAATTGACCCTAACCAGGTTCTTTTATTAATGGTAAGTTTAAATGTGTTCAAAAAATTCCAAGAAAATATGCGCAACAAAACTAACACTAAACTAACCATAATCGAACTGTTTTATTAATGGTAAATTTGAAGATGCTCAAAACATTCAAAGAAAAGATTCATCAAAAAAAAAATGGTAAATTTAAAGATGTTCAAAAAATTCGAAGAATAGGTTCATCAAAAAAAATGGTAAGTTTAAATGTGTTCAAAAAATTCCCCAAAAAAAGGCTTACAAAAAAACTAATACTAAAGTAAGTTTACCTAACTTATTTAGTCATGCTAAGTTAAAATGTGTTCGAAAAATTCCAAGAAAATATGCACAACAAAACTAACACTAAACTAACCGTAATCGAACTGTTTTATTAATGGTAAATTTAAAGATGCTCAAAACATTCGAAGAAAAGGTTTTAAAAAAAATGGTAAATTTAAAGATGCTCAAAACATTCGAAGAAAAGGTTTTAAAAAAATGGTAAATTTAAAGATGCTCAAAACATTCGAAGAAAAGGTTTTAAAAAAAATGGTAAATTTAAAGATGTTCAAAAATTCGAAGAAAAGGTTCATCAAAAAAAAAAAAATGGTAAGTTTAAATGTGTTAAAAAAATTCCCAAAAAAAAGGCTTACAAAAAAAAACTAACACTAAAGTAAGTTTACCGAACTTATTTAGTCATGCTAAGTTAAAATGTGTTCGAAAAATCTCAAGAAAAGATGTTCAGAAAATTTCAGATTGAAAGTTTCAACAGTAAAAAGCGTATCAAAAAAGATTACGTCAAAATCGAAACTTGATCTTCCAAATTTGTTTAAAAATAGTCGTCTGACACATAACAGGTCGAAAAAAGCATCTTTATTTCTCGCATCAAGCCTTTCCATATTTCTTTTAATTTTTTCGAAGTCTTCATCTCATTGCCCAACTATTTTCTCCGTCCATTAAATGTTTTAGGTGCAAGTCAGAAAGTAAAAAAAAAAAAAAAAAAAATGACAGCTTAAAATCAAGTAAATATATCCAGTACGGTGTCACACACATCATCAGCTTTTCGTCGTAGGTGACCCCCGGGTTAATGAATAAAGCTTTGGGGAGAAAAGACCCCTTAAATGCAAGACGATATACTTGTGAAGAAATGAACGGCGACAATGCCGCTATTTGGCGACAATGGGATACGTCGTTTCGTTTTGCTTTTTTCAAATTTATTTCGTAGTTTTTTGTTTGTTTGTTTGTTTGTTGGTTTTTTTGGAGGGGGGGTTGTCGGCATTTTGGTTTGGACCACTCAATTCTCATCCAAGCAAATGCCATCGTTATCGCCCTCCTACTACTCCTTCCTCCCCTCTACCCATCTATCTATCGCTCATTTGCTCTTTCGCTCTCTTTTTCTCCTTCTCTCCATCCCTATCTCTCTCTCTCTCTCTCTCTCTATATATATATATATATATATATATATATATATATATATTCTTTCTCACTCTCTTATACTCACTCTCTCTTTCTCATTCGCTCTCTCTTCTCACACTAGTCTTCTCCCACTAGATTCTCCTCTCTCTCTCTCTCTCTCTCTCTATATATATATATATATATATATATATATATATATATATATATATATATATATAGCTTTCTCTTTCATCTTCTCCCTCTCTATCTTACCTATTTTTGTAAGGAATGCTCGATCTTTTTTTTCTTTTTTTCTTTTTTTTTACTTTTTCGATTTAATTTTCTTTTACTGTTGTCATTTCTGTTTGTTTTTGTTTTGTTTTTTGAGATATCCCTTCCTTCTATCTTTCTTCTCTTACGGGTCTCTCTCTCTCTCTCTCTCTCTCTCTCTCTCTCTCTCTCTCTCTCTCTCTCTCTCTCTCTGGCTTTCTCTCTTTATCTATCTATCTATCTATCTATCTCTATCACTGGCTCCCTATTCCCCTTCAATCCCTGTCTCTCTCTCTCTCTCTCTCTCTCTCTCTCTCTCTCTCGCTTTCTCTTTTTACTTATTTATCTATCTATCTATCTATCTTTATCCCTGGATCACTCTTTCCCTTCAATCCCCGTCTGTCTGTCTGTCTCTCTCTCTCTCTCTCTCTCTCTCTCTCTCTCTCTCAATTTCCCCGTCCCTCTCGACTTTCTCCCGATACCCCCTCCATTCTGAATGCCCATTATTCTTGTACCATTGTTGTTCACCTGCTGACACAAGGGGGATTTAATCACAGGCGAATGAAATAACCTAAAGAATCCAGACAACCTAATGATGACTTGGTTTATTCTTACATTAATACTTACCTTTGAAGTTCGCCGACGACATTCAGACCCTTTAAAAATGGCGCACTAAAGAAAATACCAATAAAACAAATCAAAATTGGGAATTTTAATTTATTAAATAATTCTCCTTTATTTTTTTTTTACTTCTGCTTCCATAATTTCTTTTCTAACTGAAAGCGCACACACACACACACACACACACACACACACACATATATATATATATATATATATATATATATATATATATATATATATATATATACATATATATATATATGTGTATATATGAGAGAGAGAGAGAAATAAAAAGGAACAAACCGAGTTACGTGTTCATCAACGTTTCGTCTTTATTTCGAGAAATTTGGAGATGAACACATAACTCGGTTTGTTCCTTTTTTTATTTCTTTATTTAGTCGGAATATTATTTCGATTATTCTCATATATATATATATATATATATATATATATATATATATATATATATATATATATATATATATATATATATATATATATATATATATATATATATATATGATTAGTTTTTTTGGAAAAAGAAATCCAGCAGAGTGCTCAATTAAAAGGGAAATCCGAAAAATAAGAGCGTATTTATATTTTGTATTTTGTGTATAGAAAGTTGTTAGATTAGACAAGTCATTGGTACCGTCGGTTTCAAGCCCGATAAGTAGGACCGTTTAAGATATCCATTATATATATATATATATATATATATATATATATATATATATATATATATACTAGCAGTATTACTCGGCCTTGCTCGGGGTTGCTTTTATGCTTATTTTGATCTGTATCTTTGGTAATTTCAATATTTTTTTTTTTTTTTTTGTTATCTTAAAATTATTTTAGTAAATTTCGGTTATATTGACACCTTACTGATCAACGTAGATCCCATACAGTGAACGTAACGTGCTAGCAACAATCCAATTGCTTTGTTTTCCCCCTTAGCAGCTATTTTTCCAACTCAAAACGAACTACTTTAGCGAGGTTTTGGGGACCATGATTTCTTGAGCCGTATGCGAAAGAAACCACAGGTTCAACATCGACTATTTATTCTTTGTAAGAATTTATGTGGTTGTCGCTGTATGGTTCTACAATTAGTGAACTGTATCGAAAAATTCCTTATCTTATGTTGCCGGGCATACTACTAGTGCTTGGTTGTTGGGGCCTATGTTTTGTTAAACCGACATATAAGAAATCTCTTAATCATATTTTCACTAAACACGTGTGTAGACTGTTTTGCAATTTCTTCAGGACCAGTTGCTTGTTAAATGGACGTTCAAAAACATAATTAAGCACTGCTAAAGAAAACACGTAAATTTTCAAGTCTAATCAAAAATAATCAAGAAATTTACGTGCTTTAACCTACAGACCACGTCATACAAAAAAAATACGCTATCAACATACCCACAGTGGAATATTGACAGCCCGTTGTTCTATCATTGTTGCTAAGTGACAACATGGAAAAAATAGCTTCACCGATGATAGATAAACTAAAATAACGGTTTCGATTATTGATTATCGGTAATTATTGGGGGTATTCTCAGATAAAACTTAACTAAGATCACTCCCAGACTAATACACTAAAGTTCTGTAAATTTTTAAAGAAAATCTGTTCTGCCGTTTCGAAGTCTATAAGGAACGAACTCACACACACACAGAAACAAAGTTGCATATAATAATTGTGTATATATATATATATGAATATATATATATATAAATATATATATAAATATATATATATAAATATATATATACATATTAATATATATATATAAATATTTATATAAATATATATAAATATATATATACATATAAATATATCTATAAATATATATACATATAAATATATATATAAATATATATATATATATAAACTACACCCCTCGGCCTAACGTTCACAGGGAACATGAGTTGGAACAGATACATTGAGAGCATTGCCAAGGCTGCTGCAAAGAAGCTGATCTCTCTCTACCGTGCTAGAAAGTTACTTACGCCTGATGTATGAAGTACTGTTGTCATATTTGGGCTGGCTACTGGCTACTAGCGCCCCCCTCCTGGATAGGGTTCAAAAGAGAGTCGCCAACCTGGTAGGTCCTGAACTGTCATTTAAACTTCAGTCTTTGTCCCATCGACGAAATGTTGCATCCCTCTGCCTGTTCTACAAGTATTTTAATGGTGAATACTCTGACGAACTGCAAGCACTCGTGCCCTCCTCGACGTGAATACCCCCGACAAACCCGACAAGCTGTTAAATCCCACCCCTTTACAGTAGAGATCACTAGGTGTAAGAAAGCATTCTACTCCAGTAGTTTCTTCCTTAAAACTGCTAGACTTTGGAATTCCCTTCCAGGATTCTGCTTTCGCAAGAGTACTGACATGCAAAGTTCAAGTGTAATGTGAACAGACATCTTGCTGCTCAACTCCCTCTATAATGTAACTTATGTCCCGATAGTAGCCCCCTACATCAAAGTGGCATTGTGTCTTGTTTTGTGTGAAAATGGAATAAAATACACAAACACACACACACGCACACACACACACACACACACACACACACACATATATATATATATATATATATATATATATATATATATATATATATATATATATATATTAAGTAATGTGATTTATAATTTAAAATTTAAAAATCAAATTTTAATTAAATTAAAAATTCGTTTCATAAGAAGGAACAACAACAAAATCAATTATCTGTACGATTGTTTCGGAAAACAATGCTTTTTATTGTGGTATACATCAAGTTATGTAGAATAATTATATATAGTTTTTTGGTAAGCAAGGTCTCCTCATCAGCAAATTTTGGAGGGTTTTTATTGAATAGCCAGAGAATTTTTTAAAATATTAGATAAGAACTTTAAAGCCCCCCATAGATATAATAAAATTTTCAATAAGAACACAATTAAAGTCTCTTACTCTACTATGCCTAACCTTCATCAGAAAATAATTAGCTCTAATAATAAGAAAATTAATAAACTACAAAATACAACTATACAAAATACATCGGACTGTAACTGTAGAAGAAAAAATAAATGTCCCCTACAAGGCTCATGTAAAATTAAAAATGTTATCTATAGCTGCACAGTATCAAAAACTCCAAATCTACAGGAACCTATTAACAGCCATAACTCAACTACCAGATTAAATAATAACACCAACTTAAACCAATCTACCGATCAACCCACCATATAATAATCCAACAATAGACCTAACGGAAAATAATCACAACAAGCAAGAGGTAATATATTTTGGTTCCACATCTGGCCTAATAAAACATAGAATTTCAACGCACAAACATTCTTTTAAAAATAACTCTCTGTCAAACCAAACTACTCGATCCATCTATATTTGGCAACTAAAAAACAGCAATATTTCTTTCAACTTAAAATGGCAATTGAGACTTGCAAATCATATAAACCAGGAGATAAATTTTGTGCACTATGTACAAAACAGACCCTAAAATTTTAAAATATGAAGATATAAAAAGTACAACCAAACTATTAAATTCAAGACAGGAGCTTATGACATGTAGTCATAAACGTTGGTTTAAATTTAATAAATATAAACCACCTTAAATCATTAAAAATTACTTATTAGTAAAAATAGATTACAATTATTTTTTTTTAATAAATTAAGTTAGACTAATTACCTCCCTTACACCCGTCAAATAAATAATAAATAAAGTCAAGATAGCATGGCAATTATCTCCCCTTAAAACATGTAATAATAATATTCTCTATATATAAACCGTAGCGTCTTTAAATCAAAAATACACTAACGGAAACAATTTATTGCACGAGCGTCCCCCTTTTTAAAATTCATCATTCAATAAGATAAAAAGCTATAGCAAACATCTATAGACTACTTTAACCACAGTTCCTGATTTCAAAAAAAGAAAAATTAAAAGGTAAATATCTCTATATATTTTTTAAGCAAATTTATTATGTAAATTCAAAAATATATATTTTTCTCTACTTATTTCTATCTCTAACCCATATTAATTTTCTTATAAATTTTAAATCCAGACCTTTTATTTCAATTTTTCAGATTCATCTGCCTTACTTTTAATGCTAGGTTTATTTATGGTGTCTTTTAAACCAAAAAACTATATATAATTATTCTACATAACTTGATGTATACCACAATAAAAAGCATTGTTTTCCGAAACGATCGTACAGATAATTGATTTTGTTGTTGTTCCTTCTTATGAAACGGATTTTTAATTTAATTAAAATTTGATTTTTAAATTTTAAATTATAAATCACATTACTTAATATTGAATTAGCTCTAGGACATTTAACTATCGAGCTTATTATATATCTAAATTACAACGAGCACTTTCTATTTCCTGTATTTTAATTAAACTAGTAATTTCACTGTTACATTAAAATACACTCAGCTCTTTAGACTATTGTTCTAATCTCCTTTAAATTATATATATATATATATAAAAGTGAAAGTGTCTGTTAATCTGCGTGTCTGTGTGTGTACATTTCCCTACGCAATAACTCAATTTTGAGTCTACAGACTCGAAATTTGATATATAGGGTACGTAGATTTGGGAAAATATTTGTGATCGGTTTTTGGCCAGAAATTTGGCTGTTAAGAGGTCAAAGTTCAATGATTTGACCTTTGAGAACTGTCTCAAACTCCTCCCACAATTTTGGGTCTAAACACTTGAGATTTTAGATATAGGTTCCTTGGACATGGATCTAACTTAATAACTTGATTTGAGCCAAAAACAATAAATGTTAAGGGGTCAAAGTTAAAAAAAAAGAAATTGACCACCGCAGTCTCTACCAAATTACTCAGACAATTTCTGGTCTAAACATTTGAAATTTTACATAAAGGGTATTCAGAGATAGGCCAAGCTTTTTAATCGGTTTTGGTCGAAAATTTTTAGTTACCAATATATAAATGTATTGTATGTATATATGTATGTTTGCCTGTCTGCCTAAAACTTTCGACAGCAGCAACGGATATTACCAAGTTCAGTATTGTTTTAAAGTTCGACTTTTCAGACGACAGATATAGAAAAATTGGCTAAAAACATTAATATCTTCACCTTCAACTGGGCACTTTTCTATAGTGGGGGGGTCGCTTTTTCCGATATTTTTTAATGTCATCCTCTCCTTTCGATTGTCTAGCCGTAATTTAAACATAAGTCACTTCCGGTTTAGCGGTGGTCGTAACAGCAAAACGTCAGGTTTTCCCCCCGTTCTTTTTCTCCTTCGCTGTACGGTATCGAACCTGCCTTCCTACTACCACTTTCTTTTTGTTTTTTTGCTCAACAGACACATCTAACCACCCGGGCAACGCCGGGCTGAAATGCTAGTTAAAATAAAAACACACATTTCCACAGATATATATATATATATATATATATATATATATATATATATATATATATTATTATTATTATTATTATTATTATTATTATTATTATTATTATTATTATTATTTATTTATTTATTTATTTATTTATTTATTTATTTTATTTTATTTTTATTTTTTTATTTATTTATTTTTTTTAAATAATTAAATACCTACAGACACTAGTGTTTCATCCTTTCCGGAATCATCAACGCCATTGTTTTTAATTTCATACAAATGTACTTGATATGTTTGAGAGTGTTTTTTTAGATAGGTTTTGTCCAGGATTGGTTGGTTGTTGGTTGTTTTTGTTTTACGGCATATCGACCCTTTTCGGGTTATTTAATGCCGAATCCAAAGATTTTGAAAAAAAATTTTTTTTAATAGAATATATTTGTTGTTTTCACGTCGGTTTCTATTTATCCCATAGTTGGGACCGTAACAGGTACTACCACTCCGGGTCAGAGTGGACCTAGGAGCAATGGTAATTAAAGGATGGCTCCACACTCCCCAAAGCCCACAAGCTGGGGCCTCACCACTGGATATAGTTTAAGGTCATATCCAGGACTCCCATTGAGGGACTTTTACCCTCTGCAGGGGGGGGGGCAGTCGACGTATTCTAATACCACACCGACAGGACCGTTTTGTCCTGGAATGCTTCCGATAATTATCGAAAATCGAAATAGAACATTTAAGATGGAACAGTCTATTTTTTATCAAATTCACAGTCTAACATGACAAGTGCATTTGAAAAGTTTTATCATTCAAACAAATTTGCCCGGCGTATAAAATAAACAGTAAGTTCTTTCATATGACAGTAGCGCGTTCTAAACGAATGTTTTTTTTGTTTAGAACATAGTCCAGAACTGAGGATGAAACTCGATTTTCGAACTTCCAGTTTGTTGGCTGTCATGGCTTTTGTGAGCTGCGACGTTGTTTGACTGTGAAAATAATGATATAATCTTTCACATTCTGAAAATTCTATTACTAATTGCTTGTCAGATTAGCATGTTAGATGGCATCGTTCTCGCGAGTATAAATGTCCTACTTGTGAAACATCGGCTTCGGTTATAGCTGGTTGGATGGCCACATTTCTTGTTCGAGACAAAGTAGGTTCATTCCACGGTCGAATTTAATCGCGGTTTGCTTGATCTGTGTCAGTTAATAAACTTTCGTGTGTGTTGCGCATTTGCTCAGGTGGCAGAGTACTCGCCTCGCATGCAAGCAGCTCGATTTTCGAATACCGAGTTCCGATATGTCTTACTGATGAGCCCAAATGAAAGCGAAACTCGAGTCTTGGACTTCCGTTTTGTTAGCTGTCATGACTTTTGTGAGCTACTACGTTGTTTGACCGTGAAAATAATTATCTATCTATATATCTATAAAAGTGAACGTGTCTGTGTATCTGTGTTTCTGTCTGCGTGTCTACATTTCCCTACACAATAACTCTGTCAAATTTTTAGTCTACAGACTTGAAATTTGATATACAGGGTACTGAGATTTGGGGAAATCTATGTGATCGGAGTTCGGCCAGAAATTTGACTGTTAAGGGGTCAAAGTTTAACGATTTGTCCTTTGAGAACTCTACCAAACTCCTCCGACATAATTGGGTCTAAACACTTGAAATTTTAGATATAGGTTCATTGGACATGAATCTAACTTAATAATTTGATTAGAGCCCAAAACAATAAATGTTAAGGAGTCATAATAGGGGTCAAAGTTTTAAAAAAAAAAGTGACCGCTTTTTTTTTTTTTTTTTTTTTTTTTTTTTGCTCAACATACACCTCCAAACACCCGGGCAACGCCGGGCTGAAATGCTAGTATATCTATAAAAGTGAATGTGTCTGTGTATCTGTGTGTCTGTCTGTCTGTCTGTTTATGTGTGTACATTTCCCTACGCAATAACTTTTTCAATTTTAAGTCTACAGACTCGAAATTTGATATACAGGGTACTGAGATTTGGGAAAATCTTTATAATCAGTTTTCGGCCAGAAACTTGGCTGTTAAGGGGTCAACGTTCAACGATTTGACTTTTGAGAACTCTACCAAACTCCTCCGACAATTTTGGGTCTAAACACTTGATATTTTAGATATAGGTTTCTTGGACATGGATCTAACTTAATAACTTGATTTGATCCCAAAACAATAAATTTTAAGAGGTCATAATAGGAGTCAAAGTTTTAAAAAAAAATGGACTTCTGCAGTCTCTACCAAATTACTCAGACAATTTCTGGTCTAAACATTTGAAATTTTACATAAAGGGTATTCAGAGATAGGCCAAGCTTTTTCATCGGTTTCGGTCGAAAATTTTTAGTTACCAATATATAAATGTATGGTATGTATATATGTATGTTTGCCTGTCTGCCTAAAACTTTTATTATTTTGAAGTTCACCCTTTCAGACGACAAATTGGCTAAAAACATTAATATCTTCACCTTCAACTGGGCACTTTTCTACGGAGAGGGTGCTATTTTCGCCAATATTTTTGAAAGTCATCCTCTCCTTTCGATTGTCTAACCTTAATTAAAACCTACGCCACTTCCGGTTTGGCGGTGGTCGTAACAGCGAAGAGGTCACGTTTTTTCCCCGTTCTTTTCCTCCTTCGGGGTACGGGTTCGTGCCTACCTTCCTACTTCCACTTTTTTTTTTTTTTTTTTTTTTTGCTCAACATGCACATCCAAACACTCGGACAACGCCGGGTTGTAATGCTAGTGTGTATATATATATATCCATTAGGCAATCGTATGTTTCGTGTTTTTCCACAGTCGTCAGTATGGAATATACGGATTAATCACTTTGATACACCGGTTCCCGTTAAATCAATTAAGTTAAGCAACGTTAATCCTGGTCAGTACTAAAATGGGTGACCATTTGGGAATTCCAAGTGCTGTATGTGCTCTCTGCTTATCTCGGCATTGTTTCCAGTTGTTTTGGCGATGTCTTTGCCACTGGACTCAAGCAGTGCGATTCAGGAGAGGTGTAGTTGGTGATTGTGCAACCCCATGCATCAGTATTACATGCGCAACTAATCTTACAGGGGGTATCCATTGTTTCTTAAAACTGAACGGAGGAATCAGTAAGGAATTTTTTTTATCATACAGTTGGTTGCACGAATTTCCACCAGGTTTATAGAATAGTGCTTATTAAATAGAGTTTCCAGTTGGTAAATAGACAGAATAGAAATATGTAACCGTTTATATTATACAGATATGTAATAAACTTCGCTACACTCGCATGACAGTTTCGATCTTTAGTCATTAATAACTAAGATCTTGTTAGGCGAAAAGTCTGTCTTTTCATTTAGGTGTTCATATTGAAAGCTTTTAATATTTTCGATATTGTCATGCCAGTGTAGCGAAACCTTCTCCAGGCGTAATTGGTCGAACACGGGAATCTTTCAGTCGAACTTGGGGTGATTTCTGTGCAGATTCTCGAATTCGGCAGAAAGATCTGAGTTCTAGAAAACACACATGAAGAAAGTCGGAGGTTACATCGGCCGAAACGTTGTAAATACTCAAGATGAGAACAGTAGTCAGAAGAATCCAAAAAATACTTATTGGTCCCTTTTATCTGAATTTGAAACTGACGGTACCGATCTTATCTGATTGTCTGTAAAACACACACACACACGCACACACACATATATATATATATATATAAGTATATTTATAATAATGTGTATATATATATATATATATATGTATATATATATATATATATATATATATATATTTATATACACACACATACACACACACGGTTACATATTTCTATTCTGTCTATCTACCATATCTCTCCGAACGTATAAGATAGGTTCTGATCTATATGCATAAGTTTCTGTGAAATAGGTACGGCGAATGCAATAAGCTGGCCGGGCGAGCGGCGTGTACTGCGGGGTGGGGCCGAGTCCCTTTGTAGGATCGGATTGGTTTGCCCAACCATCAGCTTTGGCTGACAGCTCCAGAAATGTTCCCATGAAGAGAATTCGAGCAACTTAATGAAAAGAAGAGACCCCGGGGTGAGACATGCCACCAGATATAATGCCTCGATCGGCGATGATAACAGAATATTAATGGCCAATGAAGCAATTCCTGAAATTGAGAACATCGTCTTCGGTCGCCATGTTAGTTATCGGCTGTTTCTTCTTTCTTCGGCTTTCGAGTTGGCCGCCATCTTTTTTTTTTTTTTTTTTCGTTTTTTTTTTAACCTTTTTGATTGTTTTGTATTTGTTGTTGCTGTTGTTTTTGTTATTTCCGTTTCTTTTTTCCTCTTCTTTTTTCTTTCTTTCTTTGTTAAAGCTTCACAATTCTTTATACTATATATTTCCTTTATTGTATTTTTGTGATCTTCGAATTTTTTTTAGCTTAGCTGTTTTTTCTCCTTTTTGTTCTTCTACGTCTTTTCTCCTCTTCTTTCTTTTTCGTTTTCATTATCTTCTTTCTTTTCTTCTCTCTCTTCTTCTTCTCATTCTTCTTTCCTCCTTTCTTTCTTTCTTCTTCTTTTTTTGTCCTTCTTTCTTTCTTTCTTTCATTTTTTTCTTGTTGTTGTACGTCTTTGTTAATTCTTTTTTTTTTTTTTTTACTCACGTTTGCCCCTAACAAGGCCTTTTGCCATTTGGAAAAAAGGGGCTATTATTTAGGACAATGCCTAGGAAAGATTAAGATGTTTGTTTACATTACATTTAAACTTCTGCATATCAGTACAATCAGAGAAGGGAAATCCGAGGTCTAGCTGTTCGAGGAAAGAAACTATTAGAATGGAAAGCCCTTCGACACATAGGAACTCCCTTTCTTTTTTCGTTTTCTTCTTTTTTCTTTTCTTTTCTTTTTCTTCTTCGTCTTCTTCATCTTCTTCTTCTCCTTCTTCTTCTTTGTGTTTTGTTTGCTGTTGTTATAATTTGATATTTTTCATTACTTTTCTTTTTTTTTTCAATTTCGTCTTCTTTTTCTGTACACTCCTCTTCTTTTAACCCCTCTTCCTCTTCCTCTTCTTTTTTTCTTTTCGTTTATTCTTCTTTTTCTTCTTCTTCTTCTTCTTCTTCTATTTATTTATCCTTCTACTTGTTGTTTTTGTTTTTGTTGTTCTTCTGCTGCTGCTGCTGCTGCTGCTGCTGCTTCCTCTTCTTCTTCTTCTTCTTCTTCTCTTGTCTTTTTCTTCTTTTTTCTTTCTTTAAGTTTCCTGTACTTTCACACTTATTCTTTATGATATCTTCGTTTTCGTCTTTTTCTCTTCAATACTTGTTTCTTCTTCTCCTTTTCTTCTTTTTCTTCTTCTTCTTCTTCTTCTTTTTCTCCTTCTTTGTGTTTCTTACTTGTTT
>NC_136525.1:41079964-41114964 GCF_053919585.1 Euprymna scolopes
CATTTTCACAGCATTTCGGTCGATGTAACCTCCGACTTTCTTCAAGTGTTTCTCATCGAACTTTGAAATGTTTCTGTCAAACTCTGGAATCTGGACGGAATTTCGAACGGAACTTTATTTACTTCACGGAGGTAGCCTGCTCTTGTTCCGTCAGCCATGACTGGATAGAGGTCCTAAGTAAGCCGCAATTGTATTTTTTTCAAGTACTCTAACTACTGCGATACGAGATCTTGCAGATAGTTCTAGTACGAATCTAAATATTAATTTACTTGTCCGTACGTCCAGTGTCACAAAAACTATCATCATCGCAAACATTAATTAATTAATGAAAAATGGATTTCCGCTCCAAAAATTTAAAAAAAAACATGACTGTTTGTTTACGGTTTCAATTTGGCTATTTTATTTTATAATTTAAAAAGACGTCATGTGTGAGAGGAGACTGTAATTTTTTGTTCATTATAATTTCTTTGTAAAATTTAAAAATAATGTGTAAGTTAATCACATCTCTTTATTGATAACTAGCATGGGTGCCCGGCGTTGCCCGGGTGTTTGGAGGTGTATGCTGAGCAAAAAAAAAACACGGTCAATTTTTTAACTTTGACCCTTATTATGACCCCCTAACATTTATTGTTTGGGGCTCAAATCAAGTTATTAAGTTAGATCCATGTCCAAGGAACCTATATTTAAAATTTCAATCAATTTCAATATACAATTATATATATATATATATATATATATATATATACATCAATTACAATATACAATTATATATATATATATACATCAATTACATTATCTGTATGAAGAGAAAAAGGTCGACTAGCTTTGAAACTGAAAAGAAATACATTTGAGTAGGAACTGTAAATAAGTAATATGAAAGAGATTATATCTTATATGTAAATATAAAAGCATTAAAATACATAACTTATCCACGTAGGTAGAAGAGTAACTTATCTAAATGATTATTTCAACAATTCGTCGCCAAAATTCAACATGTACTGACGTACTTTAAAACAAATTTTCTCATGAACATTTATAATTAATGAATTTTCTTTAATCTAATTTTAATTTTTTTTTAGTTTTCTATTTTAATTATCAACATAAAATTTACAACTTCTTTCTTTTATTTTTAAGGACTATCTACCTTACTTACGACAAAAATGCTTGTTTATTTTTGTGCTGATGAGGGGATTATATTCGAAAGCAAAAGTATTTATCGATTATTGTCAATGCTTATTCTCAATTTTAATGAAATGATTATCGTCTCTGAAACGAGCGTACACTTGATTTTGTTTGTTTTTCTTTCTGAAACTGATTTATAATGTACTATTATCAATCTTTATACTTAATATATATACATATATATGCATATATATACATATATATGCATATATATACATATACATATATATACATATATAGAGATAGATAGATAGATAGATAGATAGATATGTGTATATATATATATATATATATATATATATATATATATATATATGTTATTTGATTTGGTTTTAGCGATATGTTTTGGAAGGAATTAAATTATTTACGAAAGTGAATTTTTTACTTAAATGCGAGTTGGGAATAATTTTCCCTTTAACTAACTTGGTACCCCCACATGGGGAGCGGTATATATATATTATTTTTAAAATATAATATATATTTATATTTTAAAAATTATATTTCAAAAATAATATATACATATATAAATATATATATGTGTATATATATGTATGTATATATATGTATATATACATACATATAAATATACATATAAATATACATATATATATATATATATATACATATATATATACTAGTGTCGTGGCGAAGAGTCGCATGGAACCTGTATTTTTCGTTCATCCGTTTAAAATTGCGCTCAATGAGCAAAATCAGTCTGTTAATGCGTAGAGATCTTACTCCAGTGATTAAGTTAGCCATTGTGAATTTTCATAGGGGTCACGTTTATATTACATGTCAGGATGACAGGATCTATATACGGAATTGTGCTCAGAGACAGATGATGTAATGCTGAAGCGGGGGGGGGCAGCGGTCAATGGCTATTGACGAACTATGTGAGGATATGACGAATGAGTTACGTTTTCGTGAAAGATTTAAGTCAGTCTCACCGTTCAATAACGTAGAAATTATCTTACGCTGATATGTACGTCGCCTCACTCATTTCTTATGTTAATAAGTATAGAATTAAATGGCATACACTGGTCGCTCTCTTTCCTGAGTCGGTTCTCTCTAATAAAACCTTGAAGAATCTCAACGAATGTCTTCTTTTGTCTTTCATGTATAAAATGTTTCGTCACTTATTTCTTACGTTAGCAAGTTAGTAAGAAACAAATAATTTCACCTAATTTGGAAGTACCGGTTACTTTAAGTCTGCACCTGGAAATTACGTACAAGTCTCATGCTTTTCCTTTTGATTTTTGCCTCTTTGCTGGTGGAGACATTACGTATTATATTTGAAAGTGTAGATATGTTAGAGAACAGTCGCCTATTCTTGTAAGTAAGTAAAAATGAGATAGGATAGTCCGAGAATTCGAACATGGGAAGCTAGGTTTGGAATTAAGATTCAGGAGAGATTAAAGTAAATAATACAGATATGTTATTAAAAATGGAATGTAGAATTACCCATTGTTTAGTTTCACATAAAATAGTTTAGATATGTTTATGTGAAAAAGAATTTGATGATGCAATTCTGTTTATGAAAATTAAATTAAATTGAGGTTATCTAGATCCGAACAATAGAAAATGTTAAACATTATTGTAAAATAGATTAGTCGAAAATTAGGTTAGAGAATTCTTCTTTGCAAGCATGTGTGAACAATACCTCTTGGTCTTGATAAGTGGTGATTCCTATGTAAACAAAAATCTGTCTACCTATCTGTTTATCTATCTATCCAGTGATATTGTTAAAATAGTCGGTATTGGGAATTATTAATATCTGGTACAAGAACAAGTCGCCTGTTCTTGTAATGAGTAAATATGAGATAGGATAGCCGAGGATTCGAACTTGCGAAGCTAGATTTGGACTTGAGAATTCCGATCATAAGTTAAAATAAATAATGCAGGAATGTTATTGAAAATCGAATGTAGAATTACCATTATTTATTTCACATAAAATAGTTAGATATCTGTTTATTGAAAAGGAATGTACTGATGAATTTTCTTTCTGTTAAAGAAATGAAATTAAAATAAGGAATTTAAAAACGGAAAATGGAAAATGTTTGTAAAGTGGGTTAATCAAAAATTAGGTTAGAGAGTCGGCTTTGTAGACACGTGAGGAACAATGAATGTCAGGCCACGTGTCTGATATGCACGTGTTGGTCATGCAATGACGTCATGAGTTTTCAATATAGTTGGAGCTTGGCAAAGGGTAAGTCAGTCAGTTAATCAGAGGGGAGAAGAGAGGAGTCAGAGGCAGAGCTGACATGGAACCTTGGAAGCGAAAGGGAGAAGAAAGAATCATGTAAAGACTTGAATTGGCCGGTCGAAATGGAATAAACGAACAACTTCATCTTTTTGTGTCTGCGTCTTCGTGTTATGTTATTCAATAGCAGAAAGGTATTGTGAATTTATACTATAAGACTTTTTGTAAAAAATCATCATCTCAAAAGATATATGTGTCAACGTTGTAGAAACACTCCCATTCACAGAACCGTCAACAGTATAAATGTCAAACTATCTCCTCTAACTATCAATCTATCTATCGATATATCAAATCTCCTCTCATTGTGTATTACATGCCGTCGGCTCTCCTGTATTAACATGTACCCTGTCTTTTTATATATATAGAACTGTCCCTGTGTTAAATATATATATCTCTCACCAATATGATCTCTCCACAATATGAACTCTCACAACGAATATATATAATATCTAGCATCTAAGTAAGACTCTCTTGCTAATATGAACAACAAATACATACGTCATCCCTTCTAAAATAACACCCAATCTACAGAAATTAGCTTAGCTTAAATATAAACAAAAATAATTAGATCGACATTGAGCAGTTGCGTACGTAACGGAGGGGCAACACGTTAGGGGACATGTGCTTTTGATGATGACGTAAAAGAACTGACAGGTCAAGAGGTCAAGAAAGTAAGATTGAAGAGTTGGAGTTTGGTCACGAAAGTGAGCAGATGTGCTTCAAAGCCGGGAAGCGGGCTGGAAGGAACAGGCATGTAGACACGTAATGCAAACTCCTTGTGAAGGCCACTGAGACAGCTAAAATAAATTTATATTTAAAAAATATAAAATGTTGTTCTGTGGTTTCACTAAAGAAGAAAAAACAGGTGTCTCAATTGGTTATGGTGTTGGTCGTTGCATGTTTCATCACAGAGCCCAGCAGTGAAGACAGAAGAATTACATATTCTTCTTATAACATATGATACATTTATATAAATACGAACTGTAATATATCCCTGTTTCATACCCCACTGTATAACAGATTCTAGACGTCGCAGTTGATACCTGACAATACAATATAGGATAGCTGATTAGCGAAAACATTAGCAGCAGTAGCCGTCTTAACACATATGAAAATTAAGCAAGTTTGCAGGCGCTGACGTCACGGGAAGAAGAAGGAGAGAAAAGTAAAAAAGGAGAGTACGTGGTTGAGCAAAAAGGAACAAAGTGTTCTCGGGAGAGATGGACGTGTGAAGTCGAGGGCAAGAAAGCGCTGGCTAGGGTCGCGTGAAGTGGCAGGGAAAGAGACTTTTAAAAAGCATATGGTGTGTGGCAGGGCGTTGTAAAACACATGTGCGCGAAAAGACTTTTAAAAAATAATAAAATGCATCATTTTGGAAGAACCACGAATAAATGCATTTTCATTTGCACTTAAAAAATTTTTATTTCTTTCCTTTTTTGTTTGTTAATTTGTGACGGTACCAAACAATGCGTGGTTTGATATGTAACGATACGGTTAAAGTGTAACGGCCAGGTTAGACATGTTTTTATGTGTTTGTTGAATGTATGTAGTGTTTATATATTTATGAGTGTGTCTATGATCGTCTACTGCTCTCGTGTTTGTAGTATCATTATTTTCAAGGATACAGTTTTACACATGATATTTACAACAAAAAGTGGCGGATAACAGTTATTTGGTGAATTAACATCGGCTAATAGGGAAACATACCTGGTCCATCGTGGGTTTGTTTTGACGATCTTGAAAAAGCTGCAAGGAAACTCATCCCAAAGAAACCAGAACTCTTGGTTGTATTTTCAGCAGCTTTATTACAGATATTTCCCCATCAGAAAGTTGCACGCTGTCCTATGTTCCTTAGTGGGGCAGATTGCTGAAACAATCTTTCAGTTGGTGATACAAGCACCGAAATTGGCATGCATATGTTTCGGAACTCCCTCTTTCAGAAAAGCACGTTAACCAATTCCAGAAACAAAATGGCCGCCATTTTTTAAGATGGCCGCCATTCGTACCAGTACGAAACAGTATTGTTGCAATAGAAACACAACATACTACAACAGATTGAAGTGACTTGTTTGAACTTAACCTGTATCATTATTTTACATTTGTGTGCAGTTCAGGGTGTAATAAAATAGTATTTTTCCTTTTCTAGATATATTGTGAACATTTATCCACTTCTGGATACCGCTTTTGAAACCGCTTCAGCCAAATAATTTGAGAAATTTATTCAATTAGTTAAGCAATTTTTGCCTCCTCCTCAGCAATTACCCAGAGATGTACCCAAAAGGCAGAATTAGTAATTCTCAGAAAACCAGTGTAATAAATAGAGAAAAAAAAAGAAAAGCAAGAACAATTTACATGAAAAAAAAAAAAATTATATAACAAAGTAAAAAAAAAAAGTGATTGCCACTAATGATGAAATATCGTATTTATAAAAATAGATAAAAAAAAAAACATAACTACATTTCAAAGCCCATAACTTCAGTTGTGTATTCTATAGTATTTCCACTAAATATTGTCAAAGTCATGAGATTTTGATGATGTGTACATCAAATCATATGTTTTTTGACACAAGGAATCGAATTTTGCAATCAAAATCAACGACATTTTGTTACCTGCTAACAGGACTGGCAATGGGTGAGAGGGTTGGTTGTCAACAAGAACTTATTTACATTCGACTTGAGGGCTATGGTATCGTAGTCGGCCGGGAAGCAGGTCAGCTTTTTTCACTGAATATGCGTTTAGATTTAAGCACAGATAGAGAGTGAGGAAAATTTTTATAGTTGTTGTAGCAAGTCAAGTGGTTTTGTGACAGTCTGGCAAGAGGGGGGCATAAATTGAAGCCCAGACTAGCACTTGCTATGAAAATAATGATAGAGCAGAGAAAGACCCGTGACATCTTCTCTGTGGAAAAGAGGTTGCAGAGAAATGAAAAAGGGCATCACCGGTTGGGTTTCGAAGCCGGTTTTGAACTCTATAGAGGCATGATAGGAGGTGCCCAGCTGCTGCAATAGTGCTTAATTTTAGGACGTCCAGTGCTCTTATACGGATAGAGTATTGCATTGGCAGCGCGATACCAACTGGAACGGTAGAATAATCCGATCATTTTGCCAGCGATCTTGGCAACAGATTTGATGTATGTGTTCCATTTCAGAACAAGAGTTAAAGTCATTCCTAGAAGCTTGTCAAGACATAGTGCTTCACCAAAGTGTAAATTGCAGGCGGATTCGACGGTATCATGGTATACATTGGTCTTTCTCCTACGTCGATTCTCACCAATAAAACGGTAAAGAGACTCAACGAACGTCTCCTTGAGTCTTTCATGTATAAAATGTGTTATTTATCCAAGTTAAACAAACTAGAAGACAACTGTTTCAACGAAGAGAATAAAAAGAGCACTTTTATTTTATTTGGTTTATTTCTCGATATTTGTGAACGAACATTATGAATATTTTGCTTTCATTAATTTCCAGTTATCTTATTTTCGTTCTTTTATAGTTTTATCTGGTTTTATTTGTTCCGATCGAGAAATACGTGTTGAGCTTGTTGCCAATGACGTTTCAAGCGAATAATTTGTTATTCAGAAGCTTTTGACACTATGTTAGGAGAATTCCGCTTATGGAAGGATATTTAAGTCTATCTTTGGGGGCTTAGATAACATGAATGTCAACAAAGAATCAAGGCATAGCACCGAAGTTTACCCTTCATGTCCAAAATCAAAATACACAAACTCGTTTCTGTGCACATCGTCTGTGCGTATACTATCCTAAATAAAAACAAATAATTATATTTTAGACTAACAAGAGAACTCTCTGAATTTATTCAGAACGGTCTTTCTGAAAGCCACTTCGATCTCTTAACAATCCAATGGTTTATTCAATAAACCAGTTGAGTTGGGCTTTGAGTCGGGCTTTGAGCAAGCCGCTTGTCTTTTAATCAATTTAACGAGTTCCTTAGGGTTTTTTTTGGGGGGGGTGCTACTGGCAATAAAAAACAATATTCAGTATACAACAAGTGACGTTTTCGGTTAAATTAAAACAAATAATTAGTGATTCGATAGTGGGCTGTCAAAATTAAGAATTCTCCAACTGAAGAATAAGTGTTACGTTTTTAGTATTATTTAATGTGTATCCAGCAAAGAAATAATGGATTTAACCCGTTGCATATATTATTTAGGTGCTCTAGTCAGAATTCATATTTCGGTAGTTAAGTATGAAATGTGTACCCAGCAAATTAATTAAGGTGTTAAACACGTACGTTAAATACGCAATTTTGATGCTGTGACCAGGATTCGAATAAAACTTTTTCGTTTATCTACTTCACCCGTGTTTCAGATAACATTTTTGATAGCTTAAATATAGATTCAATGTGGTAACCTTACGAATATCTGTTTCTGTTATTTTCTATTTTTCAAATTTTTGTTATTTTTTTCTTACCTTTGTTTTTGTTTACAATTTTATATTGTTTTATATGTATATATTTATGCTGGCTTTAATTATGATTTTACGTTCGTTATCTTTGTTTTGTTCTGTTGTTTTTTTTTTACTTCTGATCATCTTCATCTCCTATTTTGTTGTTTCGCAAATTCAAGTTTCACTGATGACAGTTTAATATCCCTCGACATTTGCGACTATTTCACCTTCCTTTTTTGGACCCAAATTTCATCACCATCGCTACCCCTTTCTTTACAACAGTACGCGCACTTTCTTCTCACTGTTTTATGCATTTCTTTACGGTTTTTTATTTCAATGTCTTCTTTATTTATTTAGGTTATTTTTTTTTTTTTTTTTTTTTGTCTCTTTCAAATTTGTTCACCTTTTGTGTGTTTTCTTGTGTCTCCGGTCGCATTCGTTCTCAAAGGCAGTTTTCTACACCGTTTGCACATCTGCCTCGTCTATGCCGCACGCATAATGACTTCCCCTGTGTAACAGACTCGCACGCACATGTTTTTATCACGTCTATAATAACTAACTAGCATGGCAACCTGGCGATGCCCCGGAGGCAAAATAACAAAATAGAATATGTAAGATATTTTTTATATATAATTGTCTCATACATGTATTCTTTTTCTTTCTCTCCACTCCCTCTCTCTACTGTTTTTACCTCTGTCAATTCCACCTCTCTCACCCCCTCTCTCTCTCTCTCTCTCTCTCTCTCTCTCTCTCTCTCTCTCTCTCTCTCTCTCTCTCTCTCTCTCACTCACTCTCCCTTCAGATCTCCCTCTAAAAACCACGTTGCATATCTTGACTTCTCCACAACCTGATGAATTTTTTTCAGCTCCATATTACCCTAGACATTTATATATATATATATATATATATATATATATATATATGTTTTCTCATAAATTTTTTTTTTTTTTTTTTTTTTTTTCAATTTTCACCCCAAACAAGGCACAGTGCCACTTTGAAGCAGACTCATTTCGGTTTTTTTCTGTTCTGGATTTTACCATTTTCTCCATTGGATTTTTATCATATCCTTTTCCCCCTTTTTCCGTTTCTTGCTTTCTCAATCCCATTGAATCCCTATAAACTTATTTTAATGCAAATATGATAAATTTTATATTATTTGTTTCCTTTAATGCATTAATCTGCAAAATTTATTGTATATTTTGCAAAAATCACCCCCTGACAAGAAGAATTGAATTTTCCGAAACTCCATGGAATAAGGTTTCTCTTGTTTTATTTGTACCCCTTGTCGAATAATTAAAATTTTGTACACCTTCCTTATAGGTTTATAAGGTCTTTTTGAAAAATCGAATAAATTTATGTTGTTTGTTTTGGTTTTAGCGATATGTTTTGAATGAATTCAATTATTTATGAAAGCGCATTTTTACCTAAATGCGAGCTGGGAATAATTTTCCCTTTAACCAATTTGGTACCTCCACATAAGGAGCGGTATATATATTATTTTTAAAATGTAATTAACCACTCCATATATATATATATATATATATATAATTATTTTTTTTTTACTATAATAATTAAATACCTACAGACACTAGTGTTTCATCCTTTCGAGATTCTTCAGTGCAGGGTGTCACGATTACTACCAGTCGAACGATTCGAACCCCGCGACACGAGACATCTCTGGCTCGATTAGCGGAGGCCGTATCCATTCGGCTACCATTAACCGTGTGAAATAGCGTTGAATTTTAAACATTTTAATTTAAATGTTCATTACGTCAGATAGACAGTGATCAAATCGTTATACGATGATCTACGGATAAGAGCTAAATTGACCGACTTTTAATTCAACTGAAAGTTCTCAACGATAAGAAACGAATTTCTTAAAGGGGCTGTCATAATTATTTTTTTTACTATAATAATTAAATACCTACAGACACTAGTGTTTCATCTTTTCGGGATTCTTCAGTGCAGGGTGTCACGATTACTACCAGTCGAACGATTCGAACCCCGCGACACGAGAAATCTCTGGCTCGATTAGCGGAGGCCGTATCCATTCGGCTACCATTAATCGTGTGAAATAGCGTTGAATTTTAAACATTTTAATTTAAATGTTCATTACGTCAGACAGACAGTGATCAAATCGTTATACGATGATCTACGCATAAGAGCTAAATTGACCGACTTTTAATTCAACTGAAAGTGCTCAACGATAAGAAACGAATTTCTTAAAGGGGCTATATATATATATATATATATATATATATATATATATATATATATATATATATATATATATATATATAGGTGCTCATGCAGAGAGTGATCCGCGCTATTTTTTAAATCGTATTTCTACGTTTAATTACAGTTTTATTATACCCTCCCCTCCCCATGTTAAGAATGCGTTTTTAAATAATAACGTTATTATTTCAGCACGGATCACTCTCTGCAAGTACATATATATATATATATATATATATATATATATATATATATATATATATATACTAGCAAAAGTACCCGTCGTTGACTGGGTTAAAAAACACCCTACAGATAATGGACTCTAATTTATGAAATTATGATAGGTTATGAAAAGGAAGGGTTGTAAAGAGATAACTTCGAATTTGGGGGTATCAAAACCAAAGCCAAATATGATGAAAATGGCTATATATATATATATATATATATATATATATATATATATATATATATATATATATATATACCAGTAGGATTTTTTTATATAAGATTCAAAAATTAAATCCAAGTGGTAAATCCGAGTGGTGTATAAGGATTACAAGACAGGCTGGGTCTCTTTACCTCCTTACAGGAATTTCCATTTCAAGATTTAGCATTCATTTTGGATTTAAAGTACATTATCCTTTTTCTGCCTTAATGTCCATTTCCCTTATTCTATTTATCGAAAATGTTTTTTTTATTTAAAAGCTTTAATTTTTCTATGTTTATAGCTCTTAGCAAAGAAGGGGCAAACTAATAAAAACATTTGCTAATATTTATCCTCTGAGGAGATGAATAAGCATCGAAAACTCATGGGTTAAGGAAATAGATTTCGATATCTATTCATCTCAGAGGAAAAAATATTAGCAAATGTTTGCACCTTAATTGCTAAAAGCAATAAACATAGAAAAATAAAAGTTTTAAAGTTATTAAAAGTTTTAAAGTTATTAAAAAATTTTAAAGGTGTGTTAATCAGACACGTATATACAATGTGATGGTGTAAGAAAGTTGGTTGGTTTGTTGTTTTTGTTTTACGGCATATCAAATATATTATAATCTTCTCTTCTCTTCTATTCTTCTATTCTATCTTCTATTCTTCTTCTATCTATTCTTCTTTCTTTCTTTCTTCTATTCTATCTATTCTATCTATTCTATCTTCTTCTTCTCTATTCTATCTATCTTCTATCTATATAAATAAAATGAACTCATTTTTTCCCGTCGGATTTTGACATTAATAGGATTAAAAATCAAGATATTTCATGCAAATATAATATGCACAAACGGCAGAACAATATCTGAGGTGTGTTATAGGCTTATTATTTCTCAAATTCCTCGATAATCTTAGCTTTCTATACTTTTTCTGCTGAGAAGTCACGGCCAAAATCGGTTAAGATCAATGGAAGTGGTAAAATATTTTCTCTCTAATAAATTCCTCCTCCCCCTGCCACCACTTAACACCGTTTGGGGATCGTTCACAAGGAACAGTTGAGAAGAGAACACCGGTTTGGCTTCGTAGTTCTTTCATGTGAAGTTATTTAAAATCACTAAACTAAGCTGCAGGCTCTGTGGCGTAGTGGTTAGCGTGCGGGACAATTCACATTATATTTTCACGTTCGCGCCGACCTACCGTAGTCGTTTTTTTTTTTTTTTCCTAAACAACTGGAATGGACTTTTCTTGGTGGCCGAACTGTTAACGTTGCAGATGTTTGTTTTTTTTTTCACTTTATTTTCCTACTTTTACTCATGACTCCGGGTTTGATCCTTCCTACTTACCTACCATAACATTTTTTAAAACTCCCCCCCCCCGTCCCGGAAACAAACACTCGAGCAACGCCGGGTACCCCCGCTAGTTAATTAATAATTAGAGATTTATGAAGAATCAGAATGAGAATCGGTAATTGTATCGGAATCGGTAATTTAGCTCGGAATCGATAAAAATATTGGAATCGTCCCACACTATATATATATATATATATATATATATATATATATATATATATATATATATATATATATATATATATACTTAATTTACTTAATTTATTAGATTAATAAATCTATACTTTCGTATATTAATTTTATGTGAGTAAATTAAGTATATATATATATATGTATATATATATATATATATATATATATTCTTAATTTACTCACATAAAATTAATATACTTTCGTATATTAATTTTATGTGAGTAAATTAAGTATATATATATATGTATATATATATATATATATATACTTAATTTACTCACATAAAATTAATATACGAAAGTATAGATTTATGCGTAAACTTTAAGCATTTACTTCAAAAGTGCTCAATACGTAGGTAGGGCAAGTTAGTAATTTATAAAATATATATGGCGATTAAGCTACACTGAATATTCCGCGTTTCATCCACTCTAGGACTCTTCAGGCTTATGTATATATATATATATATATATATATATATATGTGTGTGTGTGTGTGTGTGTGTGTGTGTGTGTGTGTGTGTGTGTGTGTGTGTGTGTGTGTGTGTGTAATCAGTTTTGGGACGATTGGGTAGTTGGTTGGTTGTTTCTGTTTTACGGCATATCAACCTTTTTCAGGTTATTTAATGCCGAATCCAAAGATTTAGAAGAAAAATATTTTAATAGAATATATTTGTTGTTTTCAAGTCGGCTTCTATTTAACCCATACTTGTGACCATAACAGGTACTACCACTCCGGGTCAAAGTGGACCTAGGAGCAATGGTAATTAAAGGGTGGCTCCACACTCCCCAAAGCCCGCAAGCTTGGGTCTCACCACAGGATATAGTATGAAAGTTAAGTATGAAAATTGTAGGTAAAGAAATTATGTTGAAAAATGTGCGAATAATATGATGGATGAGTAATGTGAGCTTTAAAGAGAAATTTATTTTGGAATATGTACACAACTGGCCAACTAGTATCTACAGCAGCAGCAGCAGCAACAACAACAACAAAACCGTTTTTATCAAACGGAAATGGAATCATGTCGTCTTTTCTAGGGCGACAATTTCATCTTTCCACCCTGTAAAATTTTATTCCATATATTTAAAAATGTCTAGTTATAAAAACAACATTATTTTAATGATTTATTGACCTTTTGGTTGAAATAAATGTTTTGCTAACAAATTTTTTTGTTATTTGTTTTTTTTTTACATACTCCACGATTTTATCCAATGAAATTGTGTGTGTGTATATATATATATATATATATATATATATATATATATATATATATATATATATATATATATATATGTGTGTGTAGTTTAGTAGTAATCCACTTTTTAGAAGCACGGAGAAAACGAAATTCAAAATATGAGGTTAGAAAGAACGACTACATGCGTATCTGTATTTTTTTTTTAAATAAACAAAATTTATTTAAGGTTTCAAATTTTCGGCTTATAAAGCCTTCATCAGGAATTTTCTGTTTAAACAATACAATATGTTTTTTTTCTTCTTTTTTTTTACGTGCCATGATGTCGTTCGGCAGAGTTTGTTGGTCGGAGGTGGAATTTGTGTATTGTCAGTCCAGTGGAAAATCTTCACAATATAAGGTGATGTTTGCAAAGCAGTGGACTTTGATAGTAATGCAATATTGAACAAATACATGTTAGTTGTTTAATTTGTAGTAGGGAATTGTATATGTAGGCATACTTTCAATCAAAAATGAATGCTAAATCTTGAAATGGAAATTCCTGGTAGTAAGGATGTAAAAAGATCCAACGAGTCTTGTAATCCTCCCAAGGTACTAAAGAACAATCACATGCAAACATACTTCCTTCGTTACACCGCTGGTTGAATAAGAAATCCGGCAAATATTTGTTTATATATATCCGGTAAATATTTTGTTTTATATAAGATTCAAAAATTAAATCCAAGTGGTAAATCCAAGTGGTAAATAAAGAAGAATATATCCCGAGATAAAATAAAAGAACGGTTTATCAAAGCATAATAGTCATTAAAACGATCAGATGCCGCTTTGGTGAGTATTTTTATAAACCGGCGCAA
The DNA here is from genome assembly GCF_053919585.1 of Euprymna scolopes. NCBI lineage: Eukaryota > Metazoa > Mollusca > Cephalopoda > Sepiida > Sepiolidae > Euprymna > Euprymna scolopes. The sequence continues at coordinate 41,094,059 of NC_136525.1, forward strand.
GTGAAAATGTTTCTCAGAAAAAAAAAACTCTATAGGAATAGGAAATAGATTTATTAAATTGTATTCTTTGTTTTCAAACAATAAAAAATCTATATTTGAAGATTAAATTTTTAAAATCATTAAGTAAAATATCTAAATTTTGATTCATTTGCTGTATCTGCTAAATCGAGCAATTTTATTTGTATTTTCTTATATAAAATATTACATCTAATTTTCGAAAATCATTGGTATATGCATACCAGTAAATATATTTCATTTCATATATTCTGAAGCATATATATATATATATGTATATATATGCATATATATATATATATATATATATATATATATATATATATATATATATATATATATATATATATATAAACTAACATAAACACGCATTTAACCTAGGTTTAAAATAGGTCAGGACGCTCCCTACAAAAATAGCACACACAAAGGAACGGGTCAACCGAAGGTCAGCTGAGCCTTCGTCCTGTAAGTGTCTGCTCGTTGGCTGATTAGGAAAGGTGCGGTAGAAACTAGAGAGCTGATTGGCTAACTAAAACTCAATAGAAGGTGCGTATATAAAAACACGAGACAAGCAAAAAAAACGCATAAGCCTAGCGTGTATGAAACGTGGAATATTCTGTGTAGCTTAATCGCCATATATATTTTATAACTTACTATATATATATATATATATATATATATATATATATATATATATATATATATATATAATTATTAAATACCTACAGACACTAGTGTTCCATCCTTTCGGGAACCATCTGTGCGAGGCGTCACGATTAACGCCGATCGAGAGATTCGAACCCGACAACGAAACCATCTCTGACTCCATTAGCGAGGAACAAATCCATTCAGCCATCGTTAACGCGAGAAATATTGTTGAAATTTAAACATTTATTTTTTTTAAAAAACGTCTGTCATAGTGATCTAATAATTATATGATGATCTGCGCATGCGAGCTAAAGTGACCGACTTTATTATTTCAACTGTAAAGTGCTTACGAGTTTCTTAAAGAGTCTTACACACACGTACATATATATATATATATATATTTATATATATATATATATATTTATATATATATATATATATTTATATATATATATATATATATTTATATATATATATATATTTATATATATATATATAACTACTTAATTTACTCACATAAAATTAGTATACGAAAGTATAAATTTATGCGTAAACTTTAAGTATTTACTTCAAAAGTTGTCAATACGTACGTAGAGCTAGTTAGTAAATTATAAAATATATATGGAGATTAAGCTACACTGAATATTCCGCGTTTCATCCACTCTAGGACTCTTCAGGCTTGTGCGCGAATTTTGTGGTTGTTTATCGGTTTTATATACGCATCTTCTATTGAGATTTTAGTTAGCAAATCAGCTTTCTAGTATCCACCGCGCCCTTCGTATCAGCTAATAGGACAAAGACCTATTTGACCTCTGGTTGACCTGTTCCTTTGCGTGTGCTCTATTTAGCCTGTGTATCTAGTTTCTTGATCGTTTTAAATCTAGGTTAGGGTTGTTTTATGTTAGTTTATATATAAATATATATATGTACATACATATATGCACATATATATATGCATATATATATATATATATATACATACATACATATATGTGTGATCGTTTATGTATATTCATGTTTATTTAATTTATTGATTTGTTTATTTTCTATTGTTTTTGTTAGTTTTAAAACTATTTTGTATCGCTATCCTAGAGTAAATTTTATCTTGTGAACACAGTTGTTTGCTATTTCTCTTCTACAGTTTTATAATTGTTGGGGTTCTTTAAAGTACAGGATAGCAAATTTTTTCATGCAGGCATAATCTACATGGGTCGTCTAGGTCCTTACACGTGGTAGCTTGTCTTATTATTTTCCATTCGACTACCGGCGAATGTCCGCTTTCCTTGAGTTCCCAGTATTTATTTGCTAGCCTTGTTTTCATACGGTGTTTTTTATTGTTGAATGTACATAAGTCTGAAGAGTCCTAGAGTGGATGAAACGCGGAAAATTCAGTGTAGTTTAATCGCCATATATATTTTATAACGTACTATATATATATATATATATATATATATATATATATATATATATATATATATATATATATATATATATACGAAGGTAAACAGTTACATTTGGTCGCGACAAACAGTCATCTGTTTTAGGCAATGAAACTTTGATGCTAGGTAAAGTCTCTTATTATCGCGCACTATCTAACAACCTAGTTGTATTCATTAGTCTCAAGCACAGATATATATATATATATATATATATATATATATATAGTGTGTGTATATACATAGTGTATATATATATTGTATATATATAGTGTATATATATAGTGTGTATATATTTAGTGTATATATGTATATATATATATATAGAGAGAGAGAGAGAGATAGATATAGATATAGTGTATAATTTCAGACCTTTAAGAAATAAATTCTTAAAAGTTGAGTTTTATCTAAGTAATGAAATATTTGGCCAACTGGCTTCGTTGCGAGACCGCGACTTCTTGAAACTCGATTACTATAGATCGTCTTGATTAACGTTAAGCTTTATCAATGTTAAAATATCCTTTAATTCCGTACCGGCCTAGGGGTTAGTTCATTACTAATGGTGTCAAAGGCGGTTCTGTGGCGGTGTTCGAACCTTTCGACCATTTCCTGCACTGATGATTGTGTAAACCTGGAACACTAATGTCTGTAAATATTCAAGTGGGGTCCGACCTGGTTCAGTGATTTACGACTATGATTCATTTTATCAGTCATTCATTCATGCCGTTCAAAAAGTAGGTTGACTGTTATTTTAAAATAAAAGTTTGAATTAATTTCTAACGGTACTCATTTAACGTCAAAAGTCGATGGAAAAAATCGCTCTATATGTAACCCGACCTCTGGCTAGTTTTGTTCTTACTTATCTGCAAAACGTAATATTACAAAAACATGTACTCCATTTACGTTTGATCCTTACCGTTAAATCTTCGGCATGACTCGACCAAAAATTGATGCCTCGTCTCGCGACGCATTAGCGAACGCTCTTAGTCTCACGCCAAATCGGCTTGCTAAAGACAAGAATCCATTGGTGTGGCATTACGATCTAAAATATGATTCGTGATGTTTTATGCAATCACATTATAACAAAAATCAAGTCCAACATAAACAAACTCCTGACAAACCGCCCCCTTAAGTAAGACACTCTATCAAAACCCTCAATACTAATGATTACTACAATACTATCTCATTGATTACTGTATACGCAATAACACTTATCCCTGAGTGGCCTTCGGGCCTTGATAAGTGGTGACCCCATGTAAAAAACAAAAAAAATAAGGTTATAGTCAGCTAACGTACTTGCTAACTTCTTAAACTTTTATTTTTATAATTTAATAAACATATATTTCTCATAAAATTTCAAATCAAATAAAAAACTTTTTAAAAAGTTTATTAAAAATGCAATTAAAAAGTAATTGTGTTATTTCTATTTTTATAGTTTTGTTCATTTTTATTGTATACTTTTCAATGAAGTCCTTTTCTTATATTTTATTTCAATAAATTGTTATCTTCAATAATATGAATCTCACCTGTCTGGTTAAATGTATGTATGTATGTTTAAATGTATGTATGTATGTATGTATGTATGTATGTATGTTTAAATCTATGTATATGTATGTATGTATGTATGTATGTATGTATGTATGTATGTATGTGTATGCATGTATGTATGTATGTATGTATGTATGTATGTACGTCTGTCTAAAACTTTCGACAGAGGCGACGGATTTTAACGAGATTGATATCGTTTGAAAGCTCGACCCTTCGGACGACAAATATCGAAAAATTGGTCAAAAACATTAATTCCTTCACCCTCAATTGGGCACTTTTCTACAGGGAGGGGTAGATTTTTCTAGCGATAATTTTAAAAGCCATCCCCTCTTTTCGATTGACTAGCCTTAATTTAAACCTTCGCTACTTTCGGTTTTGCGATGGACGCAATGGCAAAGACACCACGTTTTTCTTTTTTATGTTCTTTTACCCCTCCGCGGTACGGATTCGAGTTTGCCTTCTTACTGCCACTTTTTTTTTTTTTTTTTTTTTTGGCTCAACACAAACATCCAAACACTTGGGCAACGTTGGGCAACCAGGCTAGTATAATAGAAATACTGAAGAACAATAAAAGTGAAGGAACTGATTTGTCTTGTCAACGCTTCCAGTAGTGCTACGCCGGAAGTTGGGGTGTACGTCAACTGACTATAACCTAAAATAACGATTTAACGTATTCACCGACTTAAACGACTTCTGGTTTTGAAACGCTTTGGAAATAAGCGGTGTTAATTAATTTGAAGACGCCGCCGAAAATCTACCTATTTACAATGCCTCCCCACGGGACAGAGTTAGACACCAGGGTCGTTTTTTAACGTGGAGAAAAGGTACAAAAATAAAAATTGTCTCAGTCGTGAAGGATTTCTCCTCCACCGAAAGAGAACAAGAAATAGAAGTGCAGCATCTGAAGAACAGATACTACACTTTGATCTTGTCCCGACGCCGCCGAAAATGTAGGTCAAAAGATTAGAATATCTGTAAACTAATTTTTACAGAAATAATTAGTATTGAAAGTAATTTTTAAAATCTAATATATAAACGGCTATATTTCTGTCTGTCTGTTTATCTGTCTCCATATTTTCAAACACTCTCTCCTCCGAAACTAAAAGTCGCAGAGCGGCATTAGGGGCGGTTAATATTGTTTTTAATGGTTAAAAACATGTTAATATTGTTTTTAAGGGGTCAAAAACGTGTTAATATTGTTTTTAAGGGGTCAAAAACATGTTAATATTGTTTTTAAGGGGTCAAAAATGAGTAAAAATTAGAAAAAATCGTTAACCATTTTGTACATTCATCTTAGTTTGTATTTGTTTTAATTTTTTATTGTTTTGTATGCGTGTCACGTTTGTACAGTGGTAAAGTCCCCAGCTCTGAGTGTATCCGTTTCGATTCTAGCTGATGGCATTGAAACACTTTCACTTTTTAAATCAGGATTCTATGATAATATATACGAAATCTGGACAAATTAAAATATCATATTTAAGCGTATTTTACGCCCGGGCAAAACCGGACGCCTCCCCCCCCCCAGTTAGTATAATAAATAAAAAAATATCCGTGGATTGATTTTTAAATAATTATGTATATATACATAAATAATTTTTACAGATCTTCTTGATACTGAAAATAAAATATTGTTTCTGTATTTATCTTAATACGTCTGTCTGCCTGCCTGTCTGTCTGTATCGGTCTGTTCCTTACATGTTTTCTTATTATTTTATTATTATTATTATTATTATTATTATTATTATTATTATTATTATTTTTATTTTAGTAGTAGTAGTAGTAGTAGTAGTAGTAGTAGTAGTAGTAGTAGTAGTAGTAGTAGTAGTAGTAGTAGTCTCAACTTTTGGGTGTTTTTAGTTGGATTTTCTTTCTTAAATATCAGGTCAATTCCTTTGACTTTAGACATTCCAGCTGTATTAACATTATCGCCGGTCCCAACGGGCAAACCTTTTGCAAAATGATAAGAGAAATGTTCTTGTCAATCTGATTAAGCCATTTATGGTGGCTTTTTGTTATGCTCCCAAACTTGTCAATTACAATGGGTTGTTGTTATTATTATTATTATTATTATCATTATTATTATTATTATTATTATTATTATTATTATTATTTATACGATTATTATTATTAGTAGTAGTAGTAGTAGTAGTAGTAGTATTAGTAGTAGTAGTAGTAGTAGTAGTAGTAGTTCACGAGAAACTTTCACACAGGTCATCAAATATCACTCCTTAAAAACAGCCTGTGGTGTTCTCTGGAAGCTGAGTGACAACAAGTCATCCCAGGTTTCCAGTACTCTCCACCTCTTTCGCTTACATTTGCAAATAAATTTGCATTATCGCAATAACTGCTTGCCATTGATTTCTCGTTGGCAGCGACTATTCGCTTCCACTGGAATTTGAGTGCCAATTATTATTATTTACTCACTAGGAGTAGTCACACGGGCCACTTTCAAAGAGTGTTCTTTGGGGACAACTTGTGGTGTGCCCTGGAGTCTGAGTGACAAGAAGTCTCCCCAGACTTCCAGTACTCCACCTCTTTCGATAACCTTTGCAAAAGAATTTTGTTATCGCAACATCTGCTTTCTATTGATTTCTCGTTGGCAGCGATCATTTGGCCTATACTGGAATTTAGGTGGAAATAAGCCTCCCCAAGGTCCCAGTCTTCTTTGCACTCAGCTAGTGGAGGTTTGGCTAGTACTTTCTCTACTCGGTCCTTCCATCCTCCCTGACCCTCGCTACTTGGCGTGGTACTCGTTTATGGTTACACTCACACACACGCGTGCGCGCACAATAATAATAATCATAATAATAATAATAATAATAATAATAATAATAATAATAATAATTATCGCTCCGTCCGTTATCATGCTGTGCATCCCTAAAAAAGGAAAGTGGAATATTCCAAAATAAACCTTGTGTCGCTGTTGAGGCAAAGCTAATAAAAATGATTTGTCTTTCTTGGCCTTTTGGATAAGATCAAAGTGTAGTGTCTGTTCTTCAGGTGCTACATTTCAATTTCTTCTCTCTCAGTGGAAGAGAAATCCTTTACGATTAAGACAATTTTTTCTCCACGTTAAAAAACGACCCTTGTGTCTAAATCTGTCCTGTGGAGAGGCATTGTGAATAGGTACTATGTGTAATGTAACAAAGTTTTATTATTAAAAAAGTAACTGGAAAACGTTATTTCTGATTTAATTACAAAATGCCCTGGAAATGTCACTTCTGATTAATTATAAAATGCCCTAGAAAATGTATGTTCTGATTTTTTTATTATTTGCCTCCCCACAAGGGCGGAATTGGACATGAGGTCGGTCAAAAATTTAGGGGGAAACTAGCTCCCCAAAAGGGGCACTCTGGTCACTAACAAAAATAAAAATTGTATCAGTAATGAAGGATTTCTCCTTCAATAACCAAGACCAAAAAAGGGGGGGTTTAAGTCACTGGAATGCTGAAACTGATACTACACTCAGAAATTCATGTTGAAGCAATGGTTGCCTAATCTCTAACCGTGTTAATGTTTTTATGTATTACTTTCGAAAAGCTGCTGAAACAGTTTATGATTTAAACATTACTTTATTTAAAGTATATTTTAAGCAGTGGGTTACGAGATATGAAGTCAGTCCCAGAAATTACTCAAACCGTTTACGATTTAAACATTTCTTTATTTCATGTATATTTTTAACTGTGGGGTGGGAGATATTAAATCAGTTCCTTAAAATGGGTGAAACCATTTATGCATTACACATTACTTTATTTAATGCATATTTTTAACATTGGAGTGGGAAATATGAAGTCGGTTCCGAAAATGGCTGCAACCATTTACGTTTTGAACATTACTTTATTTAACGTATATTTTTAACAGTAGGATGGGAGATAAGAAGTCGGTCCCGGAAATGGCTAAAAAAGTATACAATTTATACATTACTTTGTTTCATGTATATTTTCAACAGTGGGGTGAGGATTATAAGTCAGTTCAAGAAATGGCTGAAACAGTTTACTATTTAGACATTACATTATTTCATGTATATTTTTAGCAGTGGGTTGGGGATATAAAGTCGGTCCCGGAAATGGCCGAAACAGTTTACTATTTAGACATTATATTATTTCATGTATATTTTTAGCAGTGGGTTGGGGATATAAATCAGTCCCGGAAATGGCTGAAACTTGTCCACCGGGCTTTGCCGACCGTTCGTGCTAGCTGAGATAAATAATATTAATTAGAATAATAATATTTCTCCTAACAGCCATCCTAACACTAACAACACTTATTATCCCCTCCAAAATAGTCCTCATACAGACATTGTCCCAGCATTTGTTGAACACTATGAACAAAATTCAAACTATTTAACTAATACAAATCAGCAAATTAATATTAATACCAGAGCTCGAGCTTTTAATAAAGTACATACATATATCGGCGCTACTTCAACATTAATTAAGAAAAGAATATCAAACCACATTTCTTCTTTTAACAACCATAATTCTAATAATAACCAAGGAACTTCTCTAACCACTTTAATTAAAAAACTTAACTCTAACAATACCCCCTTCTCAATCAAATGGACTATCATAAAAAAGTTAAGTCTTATACTCCAGGCTCTAAGTCATGTCGCCTCTGCACAACCGAAGCTATAGCTATAATTACTTCCCCTCAAAGTAACAATATAATAAGTTCTAAAAATGAACTGATCTCTTTCTGTAAACATTAGTCCAAATTTAATTATGGCAATTTTGAAATTACATAGTTATTACTTTTACCCTTTATATAGATATAAAAAAATTTTCTTTAACTTTATCGTTTTTCTACATACTTCTTAATACTTTATAATTTAATAATCCTTTATTTTAATTCCTTACCTCTTCTTTGCATGGCCGGTTTTTTATCTGCATTTTCTGCTTTATTTTTAAACTTTCCTATCTATCTAATATATCAATCTACCCACACTTTCATACCTTGTATGTATATTTATCTATATTTTACTATATGCATTTAATTTTGTTTTCTTGAATTTGTAGATACCGGCCATCCCCTCCTTTTCTTTTAAATAATTTTTATTTAGTTTTTTTTATTTTTTATTTTTATTTATTCTTTATTTTCTATTTATTCATTAATTTATTTATTTATTTATTTATTTTCCATTTAGTTTCGTCTAACAACTCTTGCTGAAATTTTTAATTGATGACCTGTACATTTCAGTTGACCGATATTATTTTGCCCTATATATTTTTTTAGCGCCTTTACCATTTCCTGTCTGGGTCATTTTGACTTTTGTTTCCCTTTATTTTATATTTTACTTTATCATTTTTTCCCTCTTTCTCTTCCCTGATCTTTCTTATTTATATTTATGCCTCGAAAGTAGAGTGAAAAGCATATCTTATTTTTCTTTTATTAATATTATTGGAATCTTTTCTTTATTCCTTGTACACGTTTTTGTGAATTATTCCATGGATTTCTGCCTTTGGATTATTATGGACCATCTTCTTCCAAATATGGGATTTCCTGGGATTTTACTTGTACAAATGGAAATTCTTTTAACTTTCTTGAAGATTTACATTTGGATTTTACCATCACTGGATTTTTTATTTTCCACCAGACTATCCATTCATGTGTAATCACCTTTTTCTTCACTATATTCCCTCTGATTCACTTTTTTTGGTTTTCAAGTAAGATCTTTGACTCACTTGTTTTTTCATCAAATACTTCTGCATGCAAAATCCGATCCCACATTTTGCTAATACCTACCCTCTGATGAGAAGGAAAGTATTTCTTCGAAACTCCGCGGATCAAGGACTATCCATTTATCTAGTGGTTCCTTTTTAGATTAAATATGTTTTTAACTCATTTCAAAGTGTTTTTTAACATATTTTATTAACTATTTGCTCATATTATAAGATCTATTTCCTATTTGGTTTTATCGAGCTTTTACATCTGGGTGAGATAATTTTATAAATATTAATTCTTTAATATTTACACTTTAATTTTACCATTTTGGATCATTTTGGTAAATTTAATTGTAATTTTTATTTAATATATATATATATAAATATATATATATATATATATATATATATATAAAGCTGAATGTGTGTGTGTGTGTGTGTGTGTGTGTGTGTGTGTGTGTGTGTGTGTGTGTGTGTGTGTGGTCACGAATAGGCTCCTATATGGTTGACTATTTTAAAAAAAACTGATTACATATAATGACAGAAGATGTATCGTGACACAGGAATGGGTATGTTTTATCTGGCAGAACGGTGGTTCATTAAAATTGTGGGGTCTGCGTTCGCGCCTGGTCCATAAAGTATGGAAAAAAATTTTAATTAAAAAAAAACGTTTACAAGTGTTTTTGATATAGATGTACATAAGAATACTTTGATAAGTAAGTTTACCAAGGTTTTTTAATATAGATCCACAAAATATTGTGATAAGTGTTTCAGTGTGAACAGGTATCGTATAATAAATTATGGGGTTTATCTATTTTATTTTTACTTTCATCATATTTTACTTTGGTTTTGATATCCCCAAATTCAACCCAAATTTACAACCCTTCCTTTCCATAACCTATCATACTTTCATAAATCAGAGTCCATTTTCTGTAGGCTGTTTTTGGACCCAATCAACGACGGGTACTTTTGCTAGTATATATATATATATATATATATATATATATATATATATATATATATATATATATATATATATATACTAGCGGGGGCACCTGGTGCTGCCCGGTTGTAAAATACGTTTCAATATGACTTTTTGATTTTCGCAGATTTCGTATTTATTGTTATAGTCATGATTTCAAAGGTAAACAAGAATATGATTCGAGAGCCATCAACTGGAATCGAAACCAAAACCAAAACATAAAAAAAACATAGTTTTCATGATTTAAACAATGTCTACAAATTAAGCAAAAAGTAACGTTTATATTTGTACTCAATATGATTGGACAGTAGAAAGGCGTGTGCATTTTATTAAACACAAGCTGGTTTCTATGGCAACAATGTTTTTGATGGATAAGATGCATGCAAAGGCGGTCAGACGTTCCACAGAATCTGGGGGAAGTGATACACGAATTCCCATTAGCATATATATATATATATATATATATATATATATATATATAAATTTAAAGGAGATTAGAACAATAGTCTAAAGAGCTAAGTGTATTTTAATGTAACAGTGAAATTACTAGTTTAATTAAAATACAGGAAATAGAAAGTGCTCGTTGTAATTTAGATATATAATAAGCTCGATAGTTAAATGTCCTAGAGCTAATTCAATATTAAGTAATGTGATTTACAATTTAAAAATTTAAAAAAAATTTTTAAATTTAAAAATCAAATTTTAATTAAATTAAAAATCAGTTTCATAAGAAGGAACAACAACAAAATCAATTATCTGTACGATCGTTTCGGAAATCCGTGCTTTTTATTGTGGTATACATGAAGTTATGTAGAACAATTATATATAGTTTTTTTGGTAAGCACGGTCTCCTCATCAGCAAATTTAGGAGGATTTTTATTGAATTTAAAAGACACCATAAATAAACCTAGCATTAAAAGTAAGGCAGATGAATCTGAATATATATATATATATATATATATATATATATATATATATATATATATATATATATATACAGTGGCGCCGAAAAAAGTTCACATTTGTCATTTTTTCAAAAACCGCAAATTTAAGCTAAATTGAATGTAACAGTTTAAACAAACTATACCTCATTTGATTCGCTTTTTTATTCTTCTATAATTTTACCTGTTCATATTTGATTTTTAATTGAAGTATTCTAGTGTTCACGTCAATTTAAAAAATAACTTCAAATCGAGAATGCAAAAACGAAACTCCGCAGCAACAAATGAGCTTAAATTCTGCTTGAAATATCCACCTTTTAAATAACAAAGTATCTCTAATTGTAATTGTTGTTGTTCCAGGTTATAAAACGTTACATTTAATTCATGTGCCTCGACTTTCTCTTAGTGATCGTCACTAGCTCATTGATCTCCACCTTTCTAGTTGATCCAATCGAGAAATTGGCCGCAGTTCAAAAAAGAGTCGCCAATCTAATAGGCCCTGAACTGGCATCTAAGCTTCAGCCTCTGTCCCATCGACGAAACGTTGCATCCCTCTGCCTGTTCTACTAGTATTATAATGGTGAATGCTCTGACAAACTGCAGACACTTGTGCCCCCACGACGTAGACAGGAAGCTAAATCCCATCCCCACACAGTAGAGATCCCTAGATGTAAAAGATCTTTCTACTCCAGTAGTTTCTTCCCTAGAACCGCTAGACTCTGGAATTCCATTCCAGGTTCCTGCTTCCCTAACTGTACTGACATGCAGAAGTTCATGTGCAACGTAAACCGACATCTTGCTGCCCAAATCCCAACATAGTGCCCCAGTAGTTGCTGCCCCTGATAGTAGCCCCCTACACCAAAGTGGCAATGCGCCTTGTTAGGGGTGAAAATATAATAAAAAAAATTTTAAAAAACGGGACGAATGACTGTGCAAAAGCACCAAAACACCGCCAGTGTTCGTGATGCCTTTAAATCCGGTCGTCTTAGAGTTACTTCTTACAAAAATGACAATGCTTATCAAGATCCGCAGCCTCAGAAACAGATTTGAAACAGCTCCTCAAATCCAACAACAGTGTAATCTTATTAAAAGGTGCTCTCTTTCTACAGTAAAGAACAGATTGAAGGAATTTAATTTTTTACGTTGTAAAACGCAAGCAAATGATTTCTGTAAAGAACGGAAAGCGCTGCCTGATACAATGAAGATCTTGACTCTTCATATTGGTGGAAAGTGATTTTAGCGACGAAAGCAAGTTCAATAGGTTAAGCAGTGGTGGTAGGCAGTACGTCCCTCGAAGGGGTGCACAGTTTCAGCGCTGTAAGGTTGTTGTTCAGTTTATATATATATATATATATGAACAAATGATTAATAAAACATGTTAAAAAACATATTGAAAAAGAGTTAAAAGCATATTTAATTTTAAAAAGGAAGCACAAGATAAGTGGATAGTCCTTAATCCGCGGAGTTTCGAAGAAATACTCTCCTTCTCATCAGAGGGCAGGAATTAGTAAAATGCGGGATTGGATTTTGTATGTAAAAGAATTTAATGAAACCACAAGTAAGTCACAGATCTTACTTGGTTAAAAAAGGGTGAGGTAAGGGGGATAGGAGGTAAAAGAAAAATGATAAAAAGATTTCACATAAATGGATAGTCCCGTGAAGGGTAAAAAATCCAAGAATGGTAAAATCCAAACACGGTCGAATTAAAAACTTCCAATCCAACAGGTAAGTTAAGGACTATCCACTTATCTTGTGCTTCCTTTTTAAAATTAAATATGTTTTTAACTCTTTTTCAGGATGTTTTTTAACATGTTTTATTAATCATTTGTTCATATTATAAGCTCTATTTTCTTTTCGGTTTTATTGGGCTTTTACATCTGGTTGAGATTACTTTACTTGTAAATATTAACTCTTTAATATTTATAATATATTTTAAGTTTACCATTTTGATTACCTTGGTAAACTTATTATAATTTATATTTATATATATATATATATATATATATATATATATATATATATATATAAATGTAACACGTCTCTTATGTAACACGTCTCTTATTTGATTTTATATATATATATATATATATATATATATATATATATATATTAAGTGAAAGTGCATGTCTGTGTGTATTCCGTCTGTGTACATTTCCCTACGCAATAACTCTGTCAATTTTAAGTTTACAGACTCTAAATTTGATATACAGTGTATGGAGATTTGGGAAAATATTTGTAATCCGTTTTCGGCCAGAAATTTGGCTGCTAAAGGGGTCAAAGTTCAATGAGTTGACCTTTGAGAACTATACCAAACTCCTCTGCCAATTTTGGGTCTAAATACTTGAAATTTTAGATATAGGTTCCTTGGATATGGATCTAACTTAATAACTAGATTTTATTTTGGATATGGATCTAACTTAACTTTATTTCGAGACTTCCTTTTTTTTTACACAGTGATCACCACTTTTCAAGGCCCGGAAGCCACTCGTGATAAGAGTTATTGCAAGTACATTACGTTAGTGTGGAGATTTGACGAAGTGTTTACTTAAGGGGGCGGTTCATTAGGAATTTGTTAACGCTGGACTTGAACACATCCAAGTTGTAGTCCGGTGGGAAGCAGGCAGACGGAACAGAGTTCCACAGGCGTGCAGTTCTAAGAAAGAAGCTTTGTTCATGGAATCCACGTTTTGATTTAGGCACAGATAAAGAGTGGGGAAAATTTTTCACAGTGGATTCAGCTAGACGGGTGTTTTTCGTGAAAGATAGGCGAGGGGGGGCCAGAGATTGGAGTTCAGACGAGTACCTGCCATGGAAATAACGATAAAACAAGGATAGGCTCGCAACGTCTCTTCTGTGGGAGAGAGGTTGCAGGGTAGAGAAAAGGGCATCCCCCACTAAGCCACGAAGTCTATTTTGTACTCTGTCAAAGCAGGATAGGCTGTTTTTAGCAGCTCCTACCCATATATGGCAACAGTATTCAATCCTTGGACGTACTTGGCTTTTATATAGATAGAGAATTGTATCAGTAGTGAGATATCTCTGGATGAATGAGATTAAGAAACCAAAAACACAGAACAAATATTTTAAAATTTTTTCATGTGCAGAGTGTGACACTGTTTTATTTCAGAAATGGAAAAAGATGTTAGAAATTTTTTTTTTAAAGCGGGGAGTTTGCGTTGTTGTAGAGAGGGAGATTTTTAATAACGTCATATAAGCGTTAATATGTTTTTAAAAGATATGAACGTAGTTTATATTCTTCCTGGAAAAAATATGTCTGTTAAAATTTTAATATAGATGTGTAATAGAAATGAAATGTGTGTTTTTTTTTTCTTTTCTTTTCTGTTATGTAATTTATTGATTGAGATTATATATGTTAATTATTATAAGAGGTGTTTCTATGGTGTGAGAAGGTTAACCTGTGCCTACAATTAAATTATGTTCTTTTAATAAAAGTTTACTTATTAATGACTGTACATTATTTAAATCTCCACGTTGTATAATTGTGTTTGAATTTGCGATGAGCGCTGATTCAAGAAGTCTCCGGCGCGGTTTCTTGAATCAGCGCTTATCGTTAATGTAACGTATTGTTTTTAATAAATAATTTTATGGCGCCTTATTTATGAGATACTTTTTTTTTTTTTTTACATTTTCACCCCAAACAAGGCACATTGCCACTTTGGTGTAGGGGGCTACTATCAGGGGAAACGTCTACTGGGGTACTATGTAGGGATTTGGGCAGCGAGATGTTGGTTCACGTTGCACTTGAACTTATGCATGTCAGTACAGTTGGGGAAGCAGTGACCTGGAATGGAATTCCAAAGTCTAGCAGTTCTGGGGAAGAAACTACTGGAGTAGAAAGATCTTTTACATCTAGGGATCTCTACAGTGTGGGGGTGGGATTTTGCAGCTTGTCGGGTCTGTCGAGGGTGTTTACGTCGTCGGGGCACAAGTGTTTGCAGTTCATCAGAGCATTCACCATTATAATACTTGTAGAACAGGCAGAGGGATGCAACGTTTCGACGATGGAACAGAGGCTGAAGCTTAGATGCCAGTTTAGGGCCTATCAGATTTGCGACTCTCTTTTGAACCCTGTCAAGGAGCGAGAGACTAGTAGCCGATGCACCAGCCGAAATATGACAGCAATACTCCATACATGGGCGAATAGTGGCCTTGTAGAGGTACAGGATAGAAGTTTTCTAGCACGGTAGAGAGAGCCCACCTTCCTCGCAGCGGCCCTGGCAATGCTCTCGATGTAATTGTTCCAGCTCATGTTTCCTATGAACGTTAGACCAAGGAGCTTGAGAGACATACTCTCAGATAAAGAGTCGTTGGCCATTGCTATAGGTGGTAGAGAAGGTTTCTTGTAATTATTGAATGAAACCAGTTTTGTCTTGGCGGCATTGAACGTGACCATCCATTTTTGTCCCCATTCCACTACTGATTGGAGGTCATCCTCTAGTGTTTCTGCCATTACTTTAGATATATGTTCATTTGTTTTCCTGTCGTGCCTGCTATAGAGTGTGGTGTCATAAGCATATATACCCATCTCAGACGCAATTTTGTCGGGGAGGTCATTTATAAATATCAGGAACAGCAGAGGTCCAAGGATAGATCCCTGGGGCACTCCCGCATTTATATTGTTTAGATGTACGACCGTCGAGGACAACCTGGATTTTTCTCTTATCTAAGAAGAATTTAATTATGTTAAGTATTCTACCAGTGATACCGTATGATCTAATCTTCCTGAGGAGACCCTCATGCCATACCCTGTCAAAAGCCTTAGATATATCTAGAGCTACCGCTCTGTCCTCTCCCGCTTTGTCCAGTGAATGGTATATGCGTTCAGAGATTACAGTGAGGATGTCTGCCGTGGAACGGGCTTGTCTAAATCCATATTGTTGGTCGGTCAGAATAGAGATGTAGGAGAACCCCCCTACACACACACACACACTTTTTGCTTTGATTGCAAGGAAGTCACCACTTATAAAGGCTCGGAAGTTTCTCGAGGATAAAGATTAATGAATGTACGGTAGTTGTCGAGACAACAATGAAGTGGTCGTTAGTTGTAAAAATTGGATAGAATTTGATTATTTAAGGGGACGGCTCAACGAAAACTTGTTTACATTGGATTTGAAGACGATCATGTTGCAGTCAGGCGAGCAGTTCAAGGAAAGACGATTTGTCCATGAAATTTTCGTTTAGATTTAGGCACAGATAGTAGGGGAAATTGTCCATAGTGGTTGTAACTAGACGAGTGCTTGTTATGAAAGTTTGGCAAATTCACTTCTTCCTTCTTTCTTTCGTTCTTGATTTTCCTTCTTGATTTTTTTTTCTTTCTTTTGTTGTAAAACCCCCTCTTACGCAAGGACCCCCTGATCGTCAAAAACTTGGCTCGTGTCGTCTTCGCACTTCTGGAGGCATCACATTGAATCCAGTATGCTGAAAACGAATAACAAAACTCACATAGGCCAGAAGGACAACAGACGCTTGAGTTCTATTATACGAAAGGTAAATTTTACAAAGTTTAAAGACTTTTTACAAATATGTACACGTGAAGTTCTTAGTTTTTAAAAGTCTATAAATCTCTCTTCCCTTCGGAGATAGTCTCAGACGGGTTGGAGGAGGGGCGTGTTTATCGCGTCTTCAGAGAACGGCGGGTCTTCACACGATCTGTGCCCCTTGGAATAAAATTGGAGTCTGCCTAATTTCTAAGCGGTTTTAGCATTATATATGTGTGTGAGTGGTCGGGGTGGAAGGTTTCCCCAGCCAATCAAATCACGCCACGTACTTACGGAAAACCCCAGATTGCGGGTGTGTGATCCAGCCATATCGTTAGCTTGCAATCTGAGATTCAATCAAAATTAAAATCCCATGACCCCCATGGGTTATCGGCTGTCAGTCGGAACACCTGGCACCGAGTTCGTCGATGCCAGACAATTTCCTGTCGTTAATTTTGAATATAAAATATCTATCTCTGACTTCAAAACAATAAGCAAATATATCTATTTTGACAATGAATAAAATATATATTTATATCCTCTATTTTAAATCTCCGGGATATCTTCCGTTGCCCGGAAGCGATCAAAGCTATCTTAGCATACCCAGCTCCCCAATGAGGGGCAATTCGCTCCCTCAGGTCGACCACGTTACACTTGAGTGTTATTTCTTCCGCCCGTCACAACAATAATTTCCTGGGTAAGGTTGACACTGTTGTCCAAACTTCCAACTTCCAAACTTCTGTATACGTAACGCACCTTCTCTCAACTCCAAACGAACTTCTGCTAATTCAACTTATTTCTTCGAAATCCAACTTCAAAATGAACGTCCCTCTAAAAAAAAAATCAACACTCTTTTATCTCCAACCAGGAACATCTCATTTGCATATCGGGTGGTCACATTGCAGGTATATAAAGAGATAAGGCAGCCATTTTTGTTTCTTTCTTCTTCATTCATTTCATTCCACGACCGACCCGTTGAATTATGCACACGTGCTAGTTAGGTAAGTCGCACATTTCCCTACATTTTCTTTCTTGAATTTCTTTCTTTCGTTTTGGATTTTACTTCATTCTTTCTTTGTTTTTCGCTTTCTTTCGTTCGTTTCTTTCTTCATTTTCATTCTTTCTTTCCTTATTAATTTTCCTTCTGTGTTTCTTTCTATCCCTCTACAGTTTCATTCTTTGTTTTTTTTTTTTCTTTTCGTCTGGATTTTCCTTTTTTTTTTTCGTTTTTTTTTTTATTGAATTTCGTTCACTCTTGCCTTGTTTATTTCCTTCATTTTAGTTCTTTCTTTCCTACTTTGTTTCCTTCGTTCTTTCTTCACTTTCTTCGTTTTCTTTCTGTTGTGGTGTTAGCATTTGAAGAATTCATGAAGAAGAACACATTAACAGTTAAATAAATGCCTTAACGAAAATACAAGAAAAAAAGGTAAATTGAGCTATATCTTTGCTCAACTGCTGGATTAGTGACGACCATACTCTCCGCGTGTCCACCTCTGACTGACTTGATAAACCGGTCCTTGTTACCCGGAAGTGACGTCATGAACGGAAGTAACGTCGTGGAATAGTTCACTATTCCAGGTACTTTCTTTTCCTTCACTCTTTCCTTCTTTATTTTCTTTCTTTTTCATTCTTTTTCTTTAATTTGTCTTTATTTTTCTGTTCTATTTTCACCACCTTTTTTTCGTTTTTCTCCTTTTTGTAAAATTCTTTTTCCTTTTTCTCTTCTTTTTTTCCTCTACTTTTATTTTTATTGGTCTCTCGACGAAAGGAAACCTGTAAATTCACCCTTGTCCGTTTGTCCGTCCGCACTTTTCTCAATAACAACGCCTTGGAATTTTTTTTTTAAATTTTGCACAAACATTAAACATGATATGAGTAAAAAAGTAACAGAATGGATTTTCCGGGAAAACTCCGGTTGCACCCCCCCCTAGTGATGCCTTTCGGGTTAAAATTGCTAAAATTTATACTTTTGTGCTTATTAAATAAAGAATTGATGTCTTAGATTTTTATAAAACTTTTGGAAAAATTTTAACTAACTAATTTCTATATAATTTTGTTTGTCTATACTTCGCGATAACTCCTAGGTGTGCCCAAGGGGCTCATTTAGGACTAATAAAAACACTTCAGTTTGGGGACTATTTTACCATGTTTGTCCAAAATTTTCTGTATGTGCAGTTTTGCATGGTGCAGAACTCAAATTTAAATATGTTCAGGCCTTGGGAACATTTGGGGCTAAATGGGGGGGGGTCAAATGATGGACAATCATTTCTTTTTTTTTTTTTTTTTTTGCATGGTGCAGAACTAAAATTTACGTATGTTAAGGCTTAAAACTGCACTGTTTGTTCATTTTCAGCACGGCTTGACGTTCCCTGGGGGACTTTTGGGGCTAAATTGAGGGGGAGAGGCTGAACTTAGTCATTTTTTTATGCCTCGTTCACTGTGCACTTTTCATGTTTATTTTTCTTCTTTCTTTTCTTTTCCTTTTTCATTTTCTTCTTTTATTTTACTCATTCTTTCTATTTTTATTTTCTGTCTTCCTTTCTTTTACTCTTTCTTTCTATTTTTATTTTCTGTCTTCCTTTCTTTTACTCTTTCTTTCTCCATTAATTTTTTTTCCTTGCTTTTACCTTTTCGTCTTTTTTGCTTTTTTATTGTCTTTGCTTTTTCTTTTTCTTTTTTTTTTCCTTTATTTGTTTGTCTTTCTTCAATTTCTTTTCTTTTTTCACTTCCTTCTTTCTTTCTTGATTTTCATTTTCTTTCTCTCATTCCTCCTTTCTTTTTTCTTCTTCCTTTTTTTTTTTTTTTACATGGTCCTAGATATGACCTTAAACTATATCTGATGGTGAGGACCCAGCCTGCGGGCTTTGGGGAGTGTGGAGCCACCCTTTAATTGCCATTACTCCCAGGTCCGCTCTGACTCGGAGTGGTAGCACCTGTTAGGGTCCCAACTATGGGTTAAATAGAAACCGACTTGAAAAACATATATATTCTATTAAATTTTTCTTCAAAATCACTGAATTTGGTATTAAATGACCTGAAAAGGGTTGATATGCCGTAAAACAAAAACAACTTTTTTACACTGTTCTTTCTCTACCTTTCTTTTTATTTCCACTCCATCTGCTAGGGCCAATCCAAAAGTAATACCTCCCATTTTTCATTCCTCCAATTGTTATGATGACTAAACATATGCATTTACGACCTGAAACTTTCATCTCTCTGTTGCAGATATTGACTGTCTAAAACTCTAAAAAAAAAAAAAAAAAAAAAAGGGCAACCCCTTTCATGGACGTGCGTCAGAAGCAGAGATGCGTCATTGAATTCCTCCATGCAGAAACCAATGTACCCAATCATTTACCGGCTCCAGTTGAACGTCCACGAAGCCGATGTAGTTAGTGCTTGCACAGTTAGGAGATGGGTTCGTCGATTTGCTCTGGATTCTTACGACTGAGGCATCAAGCGGACTGGCAAAAGTGCATTTGGATTATATAGAAAAATATATTATGGGGTGCAAAAAGGTTGCTTGTTATGATGGTACCACTTCCATCTTTATGGATTTTCAACGTTTTAGTTTTCGAGTTATAAAAAAAAGAAGGGTTTACGTTTGGAATGATCCTTGTATTTCCTTCTGATTTCTAGTCTTCTTTACACACGCAAATATCACTAAGCGCATTTTCAGAAATGCAACTGTAATCAGATTTCCCGCTCTTTTTTTTTTTCTTATTTCCGCGAAGTCAGATTAGTTATGTATTATTTTGCTACACCCTTCCATTCTTTCGCTTACATTCTTCGCTTTATTATTTTATTATTGGAATCCTTTGAGATGAGTAATTTTGTATATTTATTTATTTATTTATTTATTTGCGGACTGTTATGATAACAGTCCGCAAATAAATAAATAAATAAATAAATATACTACTCCAACATCAAAAACTAGCTATGTATCAGATGGATAGATTCCAACCCAGAAATCAGCAATTCTCCCTATTTTTGTTGTATTTTGGGTTTATATAACTGCGTCTGTGTATGTCTAGTGTGTATAAGGTATTGCGCGTTTCTGTAATCGATGCTCCTGTGTCGTCTAGTGGTTAGAAACATAAGGACGGTTACTTTTCTTGGTATATGGGGTGTCTGTACATATTTATTTATTTATTTATTTATTTATTTATTTGTGAGCTGTT
>NC_136525.1:41129964-41139964 GCF_053919585.1 Euprymna scolopes
TTCTTGTTTTTCTTCTTCTTTCTTCTTCTTTTCTTTTTTCTTCTTCTTCTTCTTCTTTTTTCTTCTTTTCTTTTTTCTTCTTCTTTGTCTTGTTTTTCCCTCATGTATATCTCTTCTTCTCATTTCCTTTTATTATTTTCCTTCTTCTTCTTCTTCTTCTTCTTCTTCTTCTTCTTCTTCTTCTTCTTCTTCTTCTTCTTCTTCTAGGATTTTATATCTTGTATGCGCTAGTTTCCACATCCATGTGTTTTGCTTCCCTTGGCTTTCTCTAAGTCTATTTCCTATATTCTTCCTTTTCTTCTGTTTCTTCTTCTTCATCATCATCTACTTCTTGTTCTTTTTCTTCTTTTAACATTTGTAGTTAATAGGTTAGTGTCCAACCCCTCTCTCTCTCTCTCTCTCTCTCTCTCTCTCTCTCTCTCTCTCTCTCTCTCTCTCTCTCTCTTTTAGAGAATCAAACTATATTAAGTTTTTTTGCAAAATTAGAAAAAAACGTTGTCTTGTCAAGCTGATTAAGACATTTATGTGACTTTTTGTTATAGTCTCAAGCTTTTCAATTACAATGGAAATCAACTTAATTTTCTTACAGTTCGAGGTGTTGACTATATATTATTATTATTATTATTATTATTATTATTATTATTATTATTATTATTATTAATTGGGGGAAATCCACTTAAAATGAATCCCATCTCTTTTAAAGGGAAACGTTGGCAAACGAAACCATTATTATTATTATTATTATTATTATTATTATTATTATTGTTATTGTTATTATTATTGTTGTTATTATTATTGTTGTTATTATTATTATTATTATTATTATTATTATTATTGTTCATGTTGTTGTCGTTGTTGTTGTTTTCATTATTATTACTATTGTTACATTAATATTATTTTTATTATCATGATTATTATTAATATTTTTTATTATTTTTAATATTATATTATTATTATTATTATTATCATTACTATTATTTTTTATTGATATTTTTATTAATATTATTATTGTTGTTGTTACAATTATTATTATTATTATTATTATTATTATTATTATTATTATTATTATTATTATTATTGTTGTTGTTGTTTTTGCTGCTGCTGCTGTTGAGTATCATCGATTCATTTATTTCGTATGAATCAAATGATTATTGTTGGCATTGGTTACCCAAATATATTTCTGGTTCATTTTTTTATTTCTATAAAGACATCGGGTCTTACATGAGGTACAACGCGAAGGTTGCCAAAATCTCTAAATTAAAGTATTTCTGTGGAACTATCTTCGTTCGAACTTGACACATCCAGATTGCCGATCCGTGTTGGTAACCACTAATTACCGTCACCTTACTGTTTATACCCTTATGTTGTTGTTTTTTTATTATTATTATTATTATTATTATTATTATTATTATTATTATTATTATTATTATTATAATAATAATAATAATAATAATAATAACGGGGACGTGCAAATGGGGGGAGGGGTGCTAGGGGCGCCCAACCACCTGCCCCTTTTACTCTTGCTTTAAAAGTGCCCTTTTCAGAGGAATGTATTATAGGGCTGTGTCCCACCGAGACGGTGTTCATTACAATACTTTTTTGCCGTTTTTTTTTTTTGTTTTTTTCGTGTGAGCATACAATTCTCTACCTATATTAAAGCCAGGTACAGCCAATGATGGAGTACTGTTGCCACATCTGGTCTGGAGCTGTTAGAAGCAGCTTATCCTGCCTTGACAGAGCTCAAAACAGACTTCGTAGCTTAGTGAGGGGTGCCCTTTTCTCTTCCCTGCAACCCCTTTCCCACAGAAGAGACGTTGCGAGCCTGTCTCTGCTTTATCGTTATTTCCATTGCAAGTGCTCGTCTGAGCTTCAATCTATAGTTCCCCCCCCTCGCCAAACTTTCACGAAAAACACTCGTCTAGCCAAAACCACTATCAATAGTTTCCCACACTCTTTATCTGTGTCTAAACCTAAACGTAGAGTCCATAAACAAAGCTTCTTTCTTAGAACTGCACACATGCGGATTGTGGAACCCTCTTCCGTTGGCCTGCTTCCCAGCTGACTACAATCTGATTGTCTTCAAGTCCAATGTAAACAAGTTCTTGATGAACAGTCCCCCCTATGTAATCCAAATTACAAAAATCCCACTACCTATGTTAAAAACGCTATAATTACATTGACTATTGTATACCCATTAACCCTTATCCTCGAGTGGCCTCCGGGCCTTGATAAGCGGTGATTTTTGTGTAAAAAAAACAAAACAAAAAAACTCTCATGAAGAAGTTAATATATGAATAATAATAACAATAATAATAATAATAATAATAATAATAATAATAATAATAATAATGCAAATTCATTTGCAAATGCTATCGAAGGAGGTGGAGAGGTCAGATCGTTTGTTGACTTGTGTGAAAGCTCCATGTGAGCCAATAATAATAATAATAATAATAATAATCAAAGCGGTCAAACATGACGCAGCGAAAGAAAATTCGAACGGCTACAAGAGCTTAGAAAAAAGTTGAAGCGCTCTAAGAGTGCTTAATACAAGACGAAACGCTGGACGAAAAATAAGAAAAATAGCGGAGCTAGGCAGCCGAAAAAGATCCATCACGAAAAGAAGAGATAAGAAAACGCCGGGGATTCTATAAAGGCAGTAATGGAAGAATAGTGAGAGAGAACGCAGTAGGGAAAAGGGAGGGGGGAGGTTCTGTGGATGGAATTACTGGAAGTAGCGGGGAGGGGTGAGTGAAAGTGTGGCGGGGGCGTTTTATTATCCGCACTCGGCCAACATCGATTCTCATCGCCAACTTATCCCCCGTCTCGCTGCCGGCGGCCATTACAGTCACTGAGTGATATACTTATGCTGTTTCGTCGCCTTTGTTTGGCCGGAGCGGCTTCCGGTTGGCGATATCGGCTTTTGTGCACCCTGAAAGCGAGAAAATGGAATCCTTTAACGGCTTTCGTACCGCTTATTGTGTGTGTGTGTGTGTGTGTGTGTGTGTGTGTGTGTGTGTGTGTGTGTGTGTGTGTGTGTGTGTGTGTGCAGTAAGATGAAGGAGGATGAGGAAGCTGGACATAAAGATGAGGATGGCGAGTGGGAGAAGAGGGGGTGGAGAGAAGGATGTTGCTAACAATGGAAGAAAAGGTAAGAATGGAAAGAAATGAAGAAAAAGATGAAACCGAAAAAGAGGAAAAAAGATGATGATGATGATGATGATGAAAGAAAATCAAAGAAGAAATAAATTGAGATAAGGAATATGAAGAAGAAGAAGAAGAAGAAGAAGAAGACTTTAAAAAAAAGAATACGACAAAACAGATAGAAAAGATGAACGCGCAAAAAAACGAATTAAGAGAAAGAATATAAATGACGAAATGGATGAAGGAAAAGTGAAAGAAAAGGAAAAGTTTAAATAAGAAGAAAAATAAAAATGGCGTAAAATGAGAGAAAAATGGAAGACTACGTCTAAGGCAACAGAATGCATTAAAACAAGTCAACGTACATCATTATAAACTGCGCACTTTTCGTTGTCTTCTGTCCTTTCTGACCTGCAAATGCATTTGTTATCTGATCACCAAATGTCATGAGTTCAGAAAATGCAAAATATAAACATGACTTTCGCGTTTCCCGTGCAAAATGCTCACAGCAAGAACTCGTCTAGCTACAGCAATCACTGAGAGCATCTTCCCTTCCTCCTCTCTCCCTTTATCTCTCTCTCTCTCTCTCTCTCTTAATAAAAAAGGGAACACTCTCCTAGCTACAGCAATAAGGAAGAACATCTTCCTCCCCCTCCCCCTCTCTCTCTCTTTCTCATTCTCTTTCTCTCTCCCTCTCTCTCTCTCTCTCTCTCTCGTTCTTTTTCTCTCCTTTAATTGAAAAAAATGGTAAGAATAAAAAAAAAAACAGGATTAAACTAAAGCAGAATTAAAACGAACACTTTCCCGTTTCCCCTGCAAAATGTTCACAGCAAGAACTCGCCTACCTACAGCAATAAGGGAGGACCTCCCTCCTCTCTCTCTCTCTCTCTCTCTCTCTCTCTTTCTCTCTCTCTTAATAAAAGAAAGGTAGGAATAGAAAAAAAAAACAGGATAAAATTAAAACAGAATTAAAACGAACACTTTCCCGTTTCCCCTTCAAAATGTTCACAGCAACAACTTGCCTAGCTGCAGTAATAAGGCAGAACATCTCCACCCTCTCTCTCTCTCTCCCCTCCCTCTCTCTCTCTCTCTCTCTTTCCTTCTCTTTCTCTTAATGGAAAAAAAGTAAGAATAGAAAAAAAAAGGATAAAAACTAAATCAGAATTAAAACGAATCCTTTCCCGTTTCTCCTGCAAAATGTTCACAAGAACTCGCCCAGCTGCAGCTATAAAGAAGAATATCTTCCCCCCCCCCCTCTCTCTCTCCCTCTCTCTCTCTCTCTCTCTTTCTCACACTCTCTCTCTCTCTCTCTCTCTCTCGTTCTTTTTCTCTCTCTTAATGGAAAAAATGGTATGAAAAAAACAGGATAAAGCTCTCTCTCTCTCCCTCTCTCTCTTAATGGAAAAATTACTCTCTCTCTCTCTCTCTCTCTCTCTCTCTCTCGTTCTTTTTCTCTCTCTTAATGAAAAAAATAGTAAGAATGAAAAAAAAAAAACAGGATAAAACTCTCTCTCTCTCTCTCTCTCTCTCTCTCCCTCTCTCTCTCTTAATAGCAAAAGGTAAGATTGGAAAGAAACAATAAGATAAAACTAAAATAGAACCAGACCACAATGATGCTGATATGATGATAGGAAAATATGAATAAAACTATGATGATGAAGAAGAAAGGAGAAAATGGTTAAAACAAGTCAAAGAAATATATAGGGTGGAACGATAAAATTGTCGCTCTAGAAAAGAGGACGATTCCATTTCCGTTTAATGAAAACTGGGATTTTTTTGTTGTTGTGACCATCTACCAGTTGACCAGTTGTGTACCAATGCCAAGAGCGATAGGAACCTTCTATCATGTCTGAACTTTGACCTGTATAATAGTAACACCAAATGCAAAATACGATTGTCTTATTAGACAGAAGGTTGCCATCATATATATATATATATATATATATATATATATATATATATATATATATATATATATATATATATATAAGGTGACCCAAAAAAACAAAAGCTAAATGGAGGCCATCTAGAACATATGCTGCAGAACGGAGAAAAAAAAAAGGCCAAAGACCCTAGTGTTTTGATGTGATGTTTTGAATATAATAAACTAGTTATGACCAAAGTTTCATTTCATTCGGACAAAACACTAAGAAACGAGGCCTAATTAGAGTTGGGGTCCGTGTGTGGGGGGTGTCACCCTGTATATATATATATATATATATATATATATATATATATATATATATATATATATAAAACAAAGATATTTGTTGTAATTAACATGTCTGACTACCACGACAAAACTCCAAACCATCCTTGACGACCGTTCAAAATTTTAAAAGAATCAATAACAACCCTACGAAATATATTAACGACAAAATTCAACAAACTCATTACTGTCAATAATTCCCGAATTAGAAATTACCAACTTCCCAAAATTATCGATGTGT
This sequence comes from Euprymna scolopes, assembly GCF_053919585.1. Lineage (NCBI taxonomy): Eukaryota > Metazoa > Mollusca > Cephalopoda > Sepiida > Sepiolidae > Euprymna > Euprymna scolopes. The sequence continues at coordinate 41,135,553 of NC_136525.1, forward strand.
ATAAACCTGAATATCTATACGGAACGGTTAAAATACATAAAGCAAACACTCCCTTTCGAGCTATCATATCCCAAATTACCACCCCAATCTATTTCCTAACCAAAGTTCTCAATGATCTCATTAACCAATATCTACCCAGTAAATACAGTGTTTAATGAACACACGAACTACTAGAAATTTTAAAAGCCAAACAACCTAACAACAAAGTCCCCGCCTCCTTCGATGTATAAAGTTTATTCACAAATGTTCCCGTCAAAAAAAAAAAACCCATTGACATAATCCTTAACAACATATACAACAATCCGTCTCTCCTTTCCCATAGAATGGACAAAAAATACTTTAAACATTATTATTAGTTTTTACGAATATAAAGGGAAAATTTAGTCTCAATAGTTACTAGCAATAGCAATTAGTTTTTACAGAGAAGAAAACAATATTTTTACTTAATATATAATTAAACCCTACTGTAACATTTTAAACGAAATATTATCATAAACAATAAATTATTCAGAGAGATAAGGAATATAAGCGTGAAATTTTGTGTATAGAAATTACTACATTTATTTCGATCAAGATGTCTCTCTCTTTCTTTGTCTCTCGTTCTCTCTCATTCTCTCAAATACGTATGCACATAAATACGCTAGCAAACTCTTTCATTTTCTAGTCACTAAGTCCTCCCACTTTCGCAATTCTGCAAATAAATTTACAGTTACAGTTGAACTAGTTCTGACACTATAATTAAATTCCCCCTCCTCCAAAATTTGTAGTAGACGAGATTGGCAGGAACACAAGCAGGAGTGAATTCTCACGGCTGGAGATTTTGAAGTTATAAGTTTCCCAGTTTCCGCTGGACGGGTTTCTATTTTTTTTTTTCTTTTTTTTTTCTTTTTTCTCAGTTTCCGCTGGATGGGTTTCTATTTTTTTATTTATTTATTTTTTTTTTTTTGCAAAATGTTGATATAGAAAGATGCCATAGATGAAACTCATCCATGCCGTCGGAACCGAACAGGTTCTCACTATTTTTTAATGCATACATTTTGAGTTTTTCGTTAGTTAGCGAGTTCTACATGAGTGACCTCGAAAGCCAGATATTTAATAACACCAGCAAACCCTCTATCTATGTACGGTTTGTTGACAATATTCTTATCCTGGCCAATAACAACGAACAAATACTAAGACTGAGGGACCTCTTTCATACTTAAATTCATCATAGAAACGAATGTTAATAATAAAATTCCTTTCCTTGAAGTACTCATTATCACTTCTAACAACACCTTCCACACCTTCGACTATACAACCTACTAGCCTTAACTCCTGCCTCCTAAATTTTAAGAACGAATGCCCTCACTGATATAAAATAGCCATAATCAAAAACTTTCTTAACCAATCGGTACGGACCCGACTATGGAAGATCAGATAATAAATTTAAAAAAAAAAAAAAAAAAAAAACGTGGATTTATAAGATCAAAGAATCCAACCTTGATCGCCCTTCGGGGCCCGTGGCGCAGTTGATAGAGACGTTGAATCTCTACGGTTCCAGATGAACATTGTCTGAAGATAGCGGTTTCAATCCCACCCAAAGCGTGCCAGAGGTAATTGGTAAAAAATGTGGTGAGACGACAACAACTACGGATGGCAGTGATGGCTGAGAATGCAGTTAAGAGATTCGAAGTTCCTATCCGTCGCGGTTACCACCTGACGAAGGCCAGAGGAAGTTGGCCGAAACGTTGTGAACCAATAAAAAGATCCAAAAACAACAACTAATAAAGATGAGACTAATAGTCCGAAATAAAAATAAAAATAAAAATTTTCTTAACCGCGTCAACCTTATTTCCTCCGACAAAAAAAAAAAAAACTATTACTACTCGAACTAAAAAATATCAAGAAAGTTCTCATCATTAACGCATAGCAAAACTACAACCCTAACCCTAACCCTTACCCTGACCAGCAAATAAAACCAGAACTTAAAAAAAAATCACAAATAGTGATACTCATCAACATCAAAGTCCCAATAGAATTAACGTTTTCTCTTGCAACCAGATGCAACCAGGATTTAAATTGGAAAAAAAAAGACGATAAAAAATATTATTCATAGATATACTTCCCTACTGACAAAAATAATTTTCGACTTGTTATATATTATAAAAAAAATTAAACCCAAAACCTAGTTGTAAAAAAACAATGCCTCCCCCATCCTCAAACCACTAGAACGAACAATCGAACGAAAGAACATCAGCTCTAAGCTCAAATGCGCACTGGGGGGGGGGGAGGTGTAACTCATTTAAAAAAAATAAAAATTAAAAAAAAGCACTAATTGCATTGGTTACGTCGGTCACACAACGACCGCGTAATCCCGTCACCTTGCCATTGTATATTTGACCTAATTTTTCGGACCTTTTTTGTACAGGCATCTAAAATTATTGTAGACTTGGAAATTCAGTCTGTTATGTTTATACATAATATGAGATGATTGGCCAGTTTTATGATTTCAGATTTGTTTCATTGGTTGTTCAGAGAAGATCAGAAAGAAAGACGCTGTCATGACAGCAAGGAGATGGTCGAGCTGCTCTGGTGACCTTCGATGGAAGTTACATCCACTACTATGATCCAGAGACCAAGAGACAGAGTCTCAGTCGAAGCATGCTGGATCTTCCAGACCCAAGACAGCCAGACAAAGCTAAATCTTCCCTTTTTTTGACAGCAGGAGCATAATCTACATGCACTGGGTTCCCGCTAGACAGATAGTCCATATGGAATATTATGCTGAGGTTTGACGGGAATTCATGAAGAGATTCCATCGTAAGAGCTCAGCACTTTTCAAATCGAGTCAGTAGCATTTCCACCAGGACAATGAAGCAGTACATAACTCCATTCTTTATCACAGACTATTTGACCAAGATTGGCATTAAGACAGTTCCTCACCCTCCCTATAGTACAGACCTTGCTCCCTGTGACTTTTGGTTATTCCCTAAACTCAAGGAAAAATTTAGAGGCTGTTGTTATGAGACAACTGAGGAAACGAAAGAGGCTGTGACGAGGGTCATTGACATGCTCACACAAGAGGACTTCCATGGGGCCTTCTAGAAGTTGTTGGAACGGTAAAACAAGTGCATTGCAGCCGGAGGAGATTACTTCGAGGGGGCTAGAATGTCCTGTGTGTACTATTAAAAAAAGTGACCATACGAAAAAAAAGTCTGGAAACTTATTGAAGGCACCTCATAATTTGAATTTGTTTCTTCTTTTTATAATATATATCTATAAAAGGTAAAACGTATGTGTGTTTGTATGTCTACCAAAAACTTTTACACACACAACGAACTCTGACAAAATGGTATCGTTAGAAATATTCAAAAACTGGCCAAAAAGATGGATTCTGTGCTGGCAAACTGGGCCGTTTTTTTCCAAGGACGGGTCAGTTTTTGCGTCGACATTTTTGCAAAGTCATCATACGCTTTGCAATGCCTACGCTTATTTTGAACACTCGTCACATCGTAAGTCGCCGTGGGTGCAATGGTTAAACCATTGGCTTTTTTCATATCCTTTTCGTCTTAGCGTTTATGTTCGAGCCTGGTTACTGCGGCTAATTTTTTTAACGCTCGCACAGGTATTTTGATTGAAATAATTTATTTAGGGCTGGGTTGCTCAATAGATTTACTGTACCACCTCTCCACATCCGGGAAACGCTGGGTACTCCCGTTAGTCTATTAATAAAATAACATTCGTTAATGTAATGTGGTGTTACACTTCATTGTCAAAAAATATGCCGTAACCTAAATTTTTCAAAGTCAGAAATATGGTACTGCTCAACTACACGAGAACAAAACAAAGGTTAATCTAAATAAAGTATCGATATGAAAGATGGATTACCATTTGTTGTCTGGCGCCGAAAATTCGGTCATATAACTTTATATTTTAGATTGTCTTTCTCGAATAGATACACAACGAATATACAGGGTGGTCACTAGAAAAGCGGGAAATTTGTCAAACAACGATTTATTTTTACAAAGAATAATTTTTACAAAGATTTTTTTTAAATAAAAATGTATTATACTCATAGATACTCAAAATGTCGCCCGTGCACTTCATTGCAGCGTCAAACAACGATTTATTTTTACAACACTCATACGGCACCAATCAAAAAATAGCAATCACGCATTTTATTCATGATCTAAGCTGACCTTCAAATTCCCCGCTTTTCTAGCGACCACCTTTTAGTATGGGTTGTCATGTTCTGTCAATTAATCATCGACTTATTCATCCTTTATATTCGATACGCTGTTTTCTTTCACGGCATATCAACCCTTCCTGGGCAATTTGATGCCAAGTCCAGCAATTTTGAAAAAAAAAAGGTTTATGCTTCAAGATTTTTATGTCTTTAAATATTTATTCAAAATGTTTGCTTCAAGTTATTT
>NC_136525.1:41144964-41157464 GCF_053919585.1 Euprymna scolopes
TTGGAAAATCAGAATCCCGGAAGGGAGCTCCAAAGTCTAGCAGTTCTAGGAAAGAAACTATTAGAGTAGAAGACTTTTTTACATCTAGGGATTTCTACTGTGTAGGGGTGGGATTTTGCTGCTTCTCGAGTTTGTCGTGGGTATTTATGTCGAGGGGGTAGTTCGTCGGAACATTCACCACTAAAATACTTGTAGAACAGGCAGAGGGACACAACATTTCATCGATGAGACAGAGGTTGAAGCTTAGCTGACAGTTCAGAACCTACCAGGTTCGCAACTCTCCTTTGACCCCTATCCAGGAGTGAAAGACTAGCAGCAGATGCACCAACCAAAATGCGACAACAGTACCCATACATGGGTGAACGGTGTGTGTGTGTGTGTGTGTGTGTGTGTGTGTGTGTGTGTGTGTGTGAAACGGCACTAACCCTATACCCTATTTGGGTTTAACCGGATTCCTCCAAAGGAGGAAGTTCCATGGGAGTATGAAATTCACAAGCGATCTCCAGTCGCACATATATTCCCATTAGGGGAGATGACAACGTTGGGTTTTGTCGACTCTTACAGGGAGGTGTCGACGTCCTCCTACATACAGCGCTTAGAATTCCCAAATTAATCACCCGTTTTAGTAATGACCAGGCTAAACGTTGCGTTGCTTCAGTGTGATTTTGAATTATTACATCCTACTAAATGGGAGTCCATAGGAATACGAATTTACAAATGCAGCAAAGTGCATTTTATATAAAAGTTGATATATATTAAGTTTATGTCCATTAGGTTTGTGTATGCATATATATATGCATATATATATATATATAACTACTTCATTTACTCACATAAAATTAATATACGAAAATATAAATTTATGCGTAAACTTTAAGTATTTATTTCAAAAGTGCTCAATACGTAGGTAGACCTAGTTAGTAAGTTCAATAAAATATATGTGGCGATATACTATATATATATATATATATATATATATATATATATATATATATATTGATATGTAGTTTGCTTCAAGCATTGTGTGGGATATGTATGTAGCAGAGATTTAGAAGGATATCACAATGCGAGGAATTCATTTTCTGCTCCATCATCTAGCATGTTTTGAATCGATGTCACGTCTACCATTTGAAAAGGGAATTTTTTCCGAAGTATATTATGTATATTTTCACAGACATAACAGGTAAGACATTTGTATTTAATACAACTAAATAAATATATGTATATATAGACATGTATGTGCTTATTGATTTGTAAATCGCCACTTGTTTTCGTCTTCTCTCACCAACACAATCTCATTCCTTGCATTGTGATAGCCTTATAAATCTCTACTATATATATATATATATATATATATATATATATATATATATATATATTAGTCCTCACGCGAAAGAGCATGACACAAAATGTTTTAAATAATAATAATAGAATAACGATAACAAAGACTTTCGCTGGCGAGGAATACTATTGACCGTAACCAGTTATACAGTCCTTTTGAAATTTTCATATCTATTTTTCTCTTTATGTACTGAATATTTGTTAATGAAACCTGTATGAAATATGTTCCTTATTAAATTTTAAAGATTTTCTATTCTGAAAGAAGTTTTAAAAAATTTAATCTAAAAAAATTATTTTAAAGTTTTTGTTAAAAAAATTTAGATTTTCTCATATTCCAGACCTGTATTATAAAGAGGGGAGTTGCAAAAAATGAGTTGTGGTGTGAGGAGAAATACAAACTGAAATAGAGAGAAGAGAGTTTTTAAATTTAATCTTAAAAAGATAAGATACAAGTTAGAAAAGCATTTCATCCAAGGCATGAAAATTGTTAAACAAAATGTTTTTACTATAGGCTTTAAAAATAAAGGTACAAGATTCAATTGAAATTTATTTATCTTTATAATTATACAAAGTAAGGTATAAAAATTTAATTTGAATTGAATCAAAAAATTACCTTGGATTTATTTTATGTAATGTACATTTTGTTGCAATTTAAAAACATTATCTTTCATCTAGCAATTAATAATATAGATATAACATTTTAATTTATTTTTTAAGTGCAACAGAATGTACATTACATAAAATAAATCCAAGGTAATTTTTTTATTCAATTTAAATTAAATTTTTGTATCTTACTTTGTAAGATTTATAAAAGTGCACTTTGAAGATAAATGAATTTCAAAGTGAGTTGTGTACCTTTATTTTTAAAGCCTATAGTAAAAACATTTTGTTTAACAATTTTCATGCCTTGGATGTAATGCTTTTCTAACTTGTATATATATATAAATTCATTAATGTATACATATATACATATATTTATGTATATATAAAAAAATGTACATGCATATATTAATATTGACATACACACGTATATATAAAAATTTTAGCTGTAAATTAAAAAAAAATTCATTTTTCATATATATTTTAGAATAGGGGTTATCTCTCTTGCTGATTTTTATTTTTAGGCGATTATTTAAAAGTCAGGTCTAAAAAATATTCGACATCTAATCGAATGGTAGACGTCTTCTATATCGATTATTCGCTCAAATTAGCCGGCGTTTCCCGGGATAATTTAAAGTTATTTTTTTTTTTTATATTCGTTTATACATTTAAAACATATACAGAAAAAGAAATCAAATTTTATTTTTAAGTTAGGAAACTTCTATTCTACTGTTCATTTCTATTATTATATTTAAAAAAAACTTTGTGTGCGTGTGTTTGTTCGTTCTCCATGGATTCCGAAACCGCTGGCCCGATTCATATGACATTTCACACAAATGTACTTCATGTATCTGGCAGTGTTCTTCGATAGGTTTTGTATTGGAATGTCTTCGATAAGTATCTATAATCGAAAAACTTTGATGAAAGAAGGAACAGGCAATTTGGATCAAAGTTAACACCTTATACAGCCTAACACCACAAGTGCATTTGAGAAGTTTAATTACCACACAAGTAGAAAGGCTCGGCATATAAAATCAACAGTTTATTCTTTGATATAATAATAATATTTTTATATAATTATCAATAATAGCAAAAATAATAATAAGCCACATTTTTCTCTTCTCTATTTTAACACATCTTTCCAATAACGTAAATAATGACGTAAATAATAATAATAATAATAATAATAATAATAATAATAATAATAATAATAATAATAATAATAATAATTCTGATTTCGTTTATCAACGTCTTTCCGCAAAGGGATTGGATTCATATACCAAACATTGTTAAAACTTTTCTTGTTTTAATATCATGGCATGCAAATCCTTGTCAGGCCATTCTAAAATACCCGCACTGTATCTCAAAACACTGATTGTTCATGCATTTACTGCTTTCATTAGGTTTCCTCCATACAGTTTCGACTTTGCAATTAGATTCACTCTTCTAAGATACTCCTTCCTGACTTTCTCCTTCATTTCTGTGTTCACGATGTCTACATCCTCCAATACTCCCAAATACTTAGACCCTGTATCTTTTATTTCTTTCCTGATTTCTCCATTTGGCAGCACTATTCCATTCGAATGAACCTTTACTCCTCTTTTTATCACCAGCACCGCGCATTTACTAATCCCAAACTCCATCCCAATGTCTTCTGAGTATGTCCCTACAAGTTCTACCAGTTTCTCCATTTCCTTTTCATTTCTACCGAATATTTTCAAATCATCCATAAACAGTAGATGGCTGAGGCGTCTGTCACCAGATCCAAAGTTATGCCCCAGTTTTTCTCTCTTCAAGAGAATGCTCAGTGGCATCATTATCATTACAAAAAGAAGTGGCGATAACGTATCTCCTTGGAATATTCCACGTTTAATGCCAACCTGCCCCATTTCCTCTCTGTTTGCTGTCAGCACTGTATTCCACTTAACCATACTTGTCTCCAAAAGCCCTACCACATTCTCAGTAACCTTCATCATCAATAGTGTTTTACGTATCCATGAATGAGGAACCATGTCATAAGCCTTTCTGTAATCGATCCATGCTACGCTCAGATTCCTCTTCTTCTTCTTCTTTGCATCCTGCATTAATGCTTTATCAATCAGTAGTTGCTTTTTGGTACCTCGCGAGTCTTTCCGACACCCCTTCTGTTCGTCAGGAAAAACACCATTACTCTCAAGATGTTCATACATTTTCTCCGCAAATATTCCAGTCAACAGTTTGCACATCAGTGGCAGACATGTAATTGGTCTATAAATATTGGCACTTGTCCCCTTTGCGTAATAATAATAATAACAATAATAATAATAAATAATGATAACAAATAATGATAACAATAATAACTACAATAATAATAATAATAACAACAACAACAATAACAAGAACAGACACGACCAAGTGGGAAGGGTAGTACACTGGGAATTATGCAAACAACTGCATCTCGAACACACAGACAAGTGGTACAAACATAAGCCGGCAACAGTACTTGAAAACGAGAATCACAAAGTCTTATAGGACAATGACATACAAACCCATCCAAGCAAGAAGACCGGATGTCGTAATAATTAACAAGAAAGAAAAATCCTATTAAATCGTAGAGGAAGGAAAGACCGATGAACTGACTAGACCTCAGCCAAATAAGTGCGAAGATAACTGGGACCTTTGGAAGGCTTATTGCCACTCAAATCCCAGCAAAGACCAATAGCTGCTGCCAACGAGAAATCAATGGCAAGTAGCTGTTGCGATAATGCAAATTTATTTGCAAATATTATCGAAAGCGGTGGAGAGTACTGGAAACCTGGGGAAACTTGTTGTCACTCAGCTTCACAGGTTGTTTTCCAGAAGAGATATTTGATGACCTGTTCGAAAGCTCCTTGTGAGCCAATAATAATAATAATAATAATAATAATAATAATAATAATAACCAGAATGGGAATTCAGGTTGGAATCCCAAATCAACAAACACAAGAAAGAAACCAAAGCGATAAAAAAAGAAGGATGGAAAAGGGTAAATGGTACCTGCAGAGAGAGAGAGAGGGGGGAGGGAGAGCGAGAAAGAGAGACAGGCAGACAGCAAGAGCGGGAGTGACTAAACAAGAAACATAACGAACTAAAATAGAAAATAGTAGTAAAAGAAGAAAGACTAAGACGATAAATATGCAAATCGGAACCGTGCAAACAAAACAGGGCCTTTCAAAACAATGAAAGACAATTCTATCAAAATGTAAATGGAGGGGAAACAAAAACAAGACAAACGGACCCGAAAGAAACAAAACTGGAGCAAGACATGGGAAGAACGGCAGATTCACCATAGAAATGCTGAAAGATATGAAAGAAGAGTTACTGGAAATCGATATCAGCAAGAAAATATCCAATAAAACCATGAGAAAAATGGGGAAATGGAGAGCACCAGGTCAGGACGGAATACTCGCATACTGGTTCAAAACATTCATGGCACTACACGAACGATTAATTCCAAACCCGAAAAGATGTATCCACGAAGCAGACATGTCAGAATTGATGACGCAAGGTAGAACCACATTGATACAAAGAGATAGATAACATGGAACCTCCTCCTCCTTCTACAACAACAACAACAACAACAGGCCCATAACTTATTTATAAAACAGCACAACTGAGGAAACAAATTTACCACTCCCTGCCCTTTAATAATATACTAAGGAAGTGCCCAACCGGATACAAGTTTACTAATACAGACAAAAGAATCAATCACCTAATGTATATGGACGACCTAAAATTTTTAGCAAGAAGTAAAAGGGAACTGAAGACACTGATAAACACAACGAGAATCTTCAGCTGGGATATCCGACCGGAATTTGGTATGGAAAAGTGCGCACTGCTATTTATAAGTCGAGCACTACTCCCTGAGGAACAAAAACAATGCTGAAAAGTAAAAAGAAGAACACAATGATCTATTCATAGACCAAAAGTTGCTGAAGGATGTAAGAAGAATGAATAAAATATAGTCATGGCATAGATCTACTACAAGAGCCGTCAAGCATGGATAATAGCATGGTTTATGATGTTAAAAAAACAATTTGATTGAAAATACAATAAGAACATGACTGAATAAGACTTGAATTGACAGTTGAAGGACAATGCATAACTGAGATAAAAATACAAAGAGGATTCACTATCTCCGCTACTGTTCATCATAGCCATAATGCTCTTTAATGATATACTAAGAAAGTGCCAAACAGGATACAAGTTTACTAATACAGAGAAAAGAATAAATCACCTAATGTATATGGACAATCTAAAATCTAAGGCAATAAACAAAAAGGAATTGGAGACACCAATAAACACAACCAGAATCTTCAGCTAGGATATCTGACGGAATTTGGTATGGAAAAGTGCCCACTGTAAATTGTAAGAAGGGAAACCTGCAGGTAAAGGAAGACATGGAACTATCCAACTATTCGGAGATGAAGGCACTAGACAAACATGACGCCTACAAATATTTGGGAGTTCTTAAAGAAGACATCATAAAAGCAACAGAAATTAAGTGTAAAACTGGAAAGACATACCTAAGAAGAGCAAGAAAACTCTTAGAAACTAAACTATATAGTAGAAAGTACATCCAAAGATGGAATACTGTTGCCATATCTGGGCAGGAGTGGCCAAAAACAGCCTATCATGCCTTGACAGAGTACAAAATAGACTTCGTGGCTTAGTGGGGGATGCCCTTTTCTCTACTCTGCAACCTCTCTCCCACAGAAGAGACGTTGCGAACCTATCCTTGTTTTATCGTTATTTTCATGGCAGGTGCTCGTCTGAACTCCAATCTCTGCCCCCCCCCCTCGCCAATCTTTCACGAAAAACACCCGTCTAGCTGAATCCACTGTGAAAATTTTCCCCCACTTTATATCTGTGGCTAAATCAAAACGAGGATTCCATGAACAAAGCTTCTATCTTAGAACTGCACGCCTGTGGAACTCTGTTCCGTCTGCCTGCTTCCCTCCGGACTACAACTTGGATGTCATCAAGTCCAATCTTAACAAATTCCTAATGAACCGCCCCCTTAAGTAAACACTTCATCAAATCTCCACACTAACGTAATGTACTTGCAATAACCCTTATCCCTGAGTGGCTTTCGGGCCTTGATAAGTGGTGATCACTGTGTAAAAAAAAAAGAAACCTAATAAAATACATAAACAGAGAGGCAGTATCACTAGAAAGATACTCCGGATCGTTTATAGACTGGGCCAAACAAGAACCGAGGCATTTCCACTAGAAAACTAGGAAACTTATGACCATGCACGATGCGCTGTACCCAAAAGATGATGCCTTACTTTTGGACGTTCTTATTTTGAGAATAAATTTCAGCTTTTCGCAATTGTTATTTCTAACAAATATTAGGTTTTAATATTTTGTCCCTTAGTTTTGAACCCTACTATATATATATATATATATATATATATATATATATATATATATATATATATATACATACATATATATATATATACATACATACATATATATATATACATACATATATATATATATACATACATATATATATATATACATACATATATATATATATATACATACATATATATATATATATATATATATATATATATATATAGTAAGTTATGAAATGTATATGGCGATTAAGCTACACTGAATATTCCGCGTTTCCTCTACTTTTTATAACTTACTAACTAGCTCTACCTACGTATTGAGCACTTTTGAAGTAAATACTGAAAGTTTACGCATAAATCTATACTTTCGTATATTAATTTTATGTTAGTAAATTAAGTAGTTATATATATACTAGCAGGGGTGCCCGGCGTTGCTCGGGTGTTTGGAGGTGTGTGCTGTGCAAAAAAAGCAAAAAAACAAAAAAAATGATTAATTTTTTAAAACTTTGACCCCTTTTATGACCCCTTAAAATTTATTGTTTCGGACTCAAATCACTTTATTAAGTTAGATCCATGTTCAAGGAACCTAAATCTAAAATTTCAAGTGTCTAGACCCAAAATTGTCGGAGGAGTTTGGTAGAGTTCTTAAAGGTCAAATCGTTGAAATTTGACCCCTTAACAGCCAAATTTCTGGCTGACACCCGTCACATCGATTTTCCCAAATCTCAGTACCCGGTATTTCAAATTTCGAGTCTTTAGACTAAAAATTGACAGAGTTATTGCGTAGGGAAATATACACAGACAGACAGACACACAGACAGACAGACAGACACGTTCACTTTTATAGATATACTAGCATTTCAGCCCGGCGTTGCCCGGGTGTTTGGAGGTGTATGCTGAGCAAAAAAAAAAAAAAGAGTAAATTTTATTTTAATTTGACCCCTATTATGACCCCTTAAAATTTATAGTTTCGGGCTCAAATCGCTTTATTAAGTTAGATCCAGGTTCAAGGAACCTATATCTAAAATTTCAAGTGTCTAGACCCAAAATTGTCGGAGGAGTTTGGTAGAGTTCTTAAAGGTCAAATCGTTGAAATTTGACCCCTTAACAGCCAAATTTCTGGCTGACACCCGTCACATCGATTTTCCCAAATCTCAGTACCCGGTATTTCAAATTTCGAGTCTATAGACTAAAAATTGACAGAGTTATTGCGTAGGGAAATGTACACAGACAGACAGACACGTTCACTTTTATATATATATATATATATATATATATATATATATATATATATATATATATATATATACTAGCAGGCTCCGCCTAGAATTTATCGGTCGTAAAATAGGCTTAAATTTAATTCATCCAGATTTCATATTTATTATTATAGAACCAATTTTCTATTGATTATTATATTGTACCCAATATAATGTAGTGATTTCAAAAGTTTTTTTTTCTTTTAAAATATGGCTCGGGTGCCATCAGCTAGGCTCGAAATCAAAACATATAGCCCTTCAGTATTAGTCGTTACCATCTGAACTTACAACAGATAACTATCATAACTTTAAAAACTAATCAACTTTACCGTATAAATGCAATTTCCTCTTTATTATTTGGGCCCCTTAATGCCTATTTTTACCAGGTAAAAACAACTCAAATTTGTGTCTATATGTGTGAATTCCCATATATATTAACTCTCAAGTCTATAGACCAAAGATTGACAGAGCAGTTCGGTCGAAACCGTTCCTCACAGACACAGACAAACAAACAAGGTTACTTTTATATATAGATAGATAGATAGATAGATAGATAGATAGATAGATAAAGAAGAGAGATCTGTCCTTTTTTGTTATTTTTGGATAAAGAATAAAAAAAAAGTATTATTTTTTTATTTTATTTTTATTTTGCCTCGTTGTGTCAATTCCTTTTGCTGTTAGACATTTTTTAGGTTATTTTTTTTATAGATGTTTTTTCTTCTTCTTCGGTATTCCATCTTAGCCGTAGCTATTTTCTGTAAATCTTAAAACTGTATTATTTCCTCCATACAATATAATCACGTTGACACACCGGTTCTCCTCAGATCACCGCAGTTAAGCAACGTTGAGCCTGGTTAGTACCAGATGGGTGACTATTTGAGAATTCTGGGCGTTGTACGTGATCTCCGCTTATTGTTTCAAGTCGTCCCGAACCTTCATTTGCCGCTGGTATTTAACAATGTCGACTCAGGGGAGATGTGGTGTGATCGCGCAACTTTCGCCACAAAAAATTACGCGCAGGCACTTACAGTGGGTATTAAGATTGAATGAAGCCCCCCCCCCCACGACGACCACCATTATTTCCTTCAAGACTCGTTTCGACATTTTTATTCTATTTCTTCTTTGTTTTTTCCTGTCGTTGCAATAATCATGTTTTATTCTTGTTAGGGCTTTACATCAAGTCGCTTCATGCCTTGTCTGGAGCGATTTCGATAAATATATATATATATATATATATATATATATATATATATATATATAACACATAAACAAATCGAGCGGAGGCATTTGGACGGTGTCAAAACATCGTTAATTCATTACCCACACAGCAGCAGCCGTATAGAGTAATGGTGAGAAACCTTCACTGTCATTTGGGCAGTCAGGTTTCGATCCTGGCCTGAGGCAGTGGCCTTCTTTTTTTTTTTTACGTAAGCCTCTCTGGGATAAGGGTTATTTGGTGTACAATAATCAATGGGATAATATCCTAGTAATAGTTGGTATTTGAGATTTGATAAAGCGTCTTACTTAAGGGGGCGATTAATCAGGAATTTGTTTATGTTGGACTTGAAGACGTCCAAGTTGTAGTCAGGTGGGAAACAGGCAAACGGAAGAGAATTCCACAGGCGTGCACTTCTAAGAAAAAAACTATGTTCATGAAATCTACGTCTGCTTGTCTAATCGCACTGATTAGCAGTGAAACAGCGAAACAGTACTGTATGTGGATGACTATATATATATATATATATATATATATATATATATATATATATTACAATAGAAAAATGGGAGCATGAAAAGTAATATGTTTAAGGTTAAACATGGACAAGTAAAGGACTAGTTGTTAAAAGCGTAAAGGAAAAAGACAAGATATTCTAGTTAAAAAATATAATAAATGTATAACTTAAAACATTGTGGTATTAAGAATTGATTATATAACGTTATAAATTTATTTTTTAAAAACGTTCTTAATGCTACATTATTTTAAGTTATAAATTTATTACATCTTTTACTAGAATATCTTGTCCGTTTCTTTTTCAGTTTTAGCAACTAGTCCCTCACTATTCCATGGTTACGCTTAACCATATTACTTTTCATGCTCGCATTTTTCTATTGTAATCCATGATTTTTCCAGGCTTCCAATAAATTCACTTTTTCTTTGTTTAATTTCAGTTTTATTTATTTATGCTCTATAAACTGTAATAATTGTTTGAAATTTGGTCGAAAAATGAGTGAGCAGTGCAGGTTTAAAGCAGTTTTAAATGACTAAAACTGCCACTTAACCATATCATACCGTGTTTGAATGATAAAGCAAAGTGTTTACTTGATCCACATAAATAAAAGGCAAAATGTCGGTGTGCGTGCGTGTGTGTGTGTGTGTGTCTGCGCGCGCGTGTGTGTGTGTGTCTGCGCGCGCGCGCGTGTGTGTGTGTGTGTGTGTGTGTGTGTGTGTGTGTGTGTGTGTCTGCGCGCGCGCGTGTGTGTGCGTGTGTCTGCGCGCGCGTGTGCGTGTGTGTGTGTGTGTGTGTGTTTGTGTGTGTGTGTGTGTGTGTGTGTATCTCTCACAAAAACTTTCGACAGAGGCCACGGATTTTCGCCAGATAGGTATCATTTTCAAGCTCGTACCTTCGGCCGACAAATATCGAAAAATTGGCTAAAAACATTAATTCCTTCGCCCTCAACGGCTCGCTTTTTTTGCAGGGAGGGTAGTTAAAAAAAAAAAAAAAAAAAAAGATAACGATATACGCATGCGCCAATGACGGCGTCTATTGAATAAGTTTAAATATTATAAAAACCGACCCAATCTTAGCTCAGTTGGTTAAAGAGAAGTGTTATTATTTAAAGGTTGCAAGTTCGAATCGTGATGTAGGATGTTTTTTTTTTGTTTTGTTTTTCCGAGGTTTTTTTAAAGGTTTAACATCGTCTGCTTCACGTTCGTCGATTTTTTCGATTTTTGAAACAGTTTGTTCTTTCTTTTTCTATCACGTTCGCTGTTTTTTTTTGTTTTTTTTTTTTCAGATTTTCTTAAGAAGTTTATCATCGTTTTTTTTAATTGTTTTGATCCCCCCTAACACACACACCTCGATTTTTTAGGGTTGTTTTTAATATTGAAACAGCCAACTTTGTTTTGATTTATACCCTCCCCAACACACACACCTCCAAATATCCGGGCAGCATCGGGCAGCACCGGGCAGCACCGGGCAGCACCGGGCAGCACGGGTAGCACCGGGCACCCCCGCTAGTTCTAAATATTTCGTGACTTGTTTCTTTCGTTTCATTCTATGTTGCAATTACTTTTGTAAATATTGTTTGCCAACTCACTACACCCTAACACCATTCTTTTACTTGTATTTTTCTAGTATACTAGAGGAAGACCCGACATTGCCCGGGATTGAATGATGATCAACGAATATTTCACACTCCTATATTTTTATTGTCATCGAAATCCGTGAAATCGGCCAGGAGGAAGCTTCACATGCCTCCATGCAGTAACTTAGTCCAAAATATATGTTATTCTACATGACAATGACTAGAGAACCTACTGTTTTTTTTTATAAAATTATTTCATATAAACTTTTTTTTCTAATTAGAAAAAAAAGTTTATATGAAAAAAAAATTAAGAAATTTACGTGCGGGGTGTGAACCTACAGACCACGTCATGCAACAAAAAAAAAACACGTAAATTTTCATATCTTATAAAATTCTTTGCAGTTGACGAAAAAAAATAATTTACGTGCGGAGATTGAACCTATTGACCACGTCATGCTAAAAAAGAACAAAAAAAAAACAAACGCTATCAACTTACCCACAGAAGAATTTTCACGGCCCGTTGTTCTATCATTGTTGCTAAGCGATGATATGAAAAAAATGGCTTTACCGATGATAGATAAATTAAAATAACGGTTTCCATTATCGATTA